>NC_091460.1:95282019-95539632 GCF_027789765.1 Dendropsophus ebraccatus | reverse complement strand
GGAGAGTTGGGCATTCCCAAGACGGTGAAAGAGGTGAGAAGCTTCCTGGATTTGTGGGCTATTACCGCCGCTTCATACCTCACTTCGCCCAGGTGGCTGAACCACTCAATGAGCTACTCCGTGGCTGTCCTCCTCGAGAGAACTACAGTCGACGGCTACCCATAGAGTGGTCTGAATGTCAGGAGACGGCGTTTCAAACCCTGAAGGCCCTGTTGATCTCGCCTCCCATCCTGGCTTACCCTGACTATAGTCAGCCTTTCCATCTCTACACAGACGCCAGCTTCCAAGGCCTAGGGGCTGTCCTGTCTCAAGTCCAGGGTAATCAGGAAAGGGTTATTGCCTATGCCAGCCGAAGTTTAAGAGGCGCTGAAAAAGAACGATAGTAACTACAGCCGTTTAAATTGGAGTTGCTTGCTCTGGTGTGGGCTGTTACTGAAAAATTCAAAGATTACCTCGCGGCTACACCGTTCACTGTCTATACGGATAACAACCCGCTAGCTCACCTCAATACCGCGCGACTGGTCGCTCTGAAACAGCGTTGGGCCTCTAGGTTGGCCAACTTCAACTTCGAAATCAAGTATCGAAGCGGCAAGGCCAATGTGAATGCTGACCTGCTGTCTCGACTGCCTAGAGGTGAGGAAGCCCCAGAGGATGACGACTGGGAAGATGTAGAGATGCCCCCTTTATCAGAGATTCGCTACCCAGAGTACTACCACGGCGGTCAAAGAGAGCGAGGCGTCCCCTGACCCGGGGCCCTATCAAGATTTGTCCAGATGGCAGACCATCCAGAATGAGTTTAGAGTCTTGGGGAAATCTATGACTACTTTGCTACTGGGAGAGTCCCCATGAGAATCAAGAGGCCCTATCCAGACGTTGAACTGAGACATCTCTGGAGACAGAGGAATCGGCTCTTCCTCATAGGGGCCTACTTCTAAGGAATATGTTGGACCCAGTCTCTGGAGAACGATGCCATCAGATCTTGATTCCCCGGCGAGACGCCAAATTGGTGTTAGATGCCTACCCGGCCATTTCGGGGTCCATAAGACTGAGGCGACCATCCGTCAATGGTTCTATTGGATCGGGATGCGGGCTGACATTGAGAACTGGTGTGCTGAATGCCCCGCCTGTAACATCTCCAAGGCGGGGGAGAAGAGAGGCCCGAGCTCCCTTGCATTCCATTGTGTCCCACCGGCCAAATCAGCTTGTTGCCTTGGACCATGTGAAGTTGGCCCCGACGAGATGTGGATACACCTATGCCCTGACCATGGTCGATCACTACTCCAAGTGGGTAGTCGTGGTACCCGTCCGAGACTTGACTGCAAGGACCACAGCCATCACTTTCTACAAAGAATATGTGAAACACTACGGCTGTCCTGAGTCCCTGCTCACAGACCGAGGCCCGGCTTTCGAATCTCAACGCTTCCATGAGCTATGCACTTACCACGAGTGCCAAAGCTTTGTACCACGGCCTATCACCCGCAAGGCAATGGTCTCTGTGAGAAAGTCAACCAGGTCTTCATCAACATGCTAAGAACAGCTTCGGTGGCAAAACGGGTGGAATGGCCTCACCTGTTGGATGAGCTGGTGGAAATCTATAACACCACTCATTGCTCTACAGGCTACTCTCCTTTCTATCTGATGTTCGGGCGCCAAGGTCAGCTTCCTCAAGACCGCGCGCTTGGAGTTCAAGTAACTGACACTGTCAACCCTCTGCCTGATACCGACTGGGTCCAAGAGCTTCAGAAGAGGATTCAAGACGCCCGAGAGATTGTCGACCAGAAGATGGGAGAGGCCCACCAGCGTCAGGAAGATGCTTATAATCAAGGGGCGCATGCCACACCACTAAGAGTGGGGGACAGAGTCTGGCTCAAAAAGTATCACCGCACCCACAAGTTGGAAAGTCAATGGGAGCCTGAACCCTATATCATTTCTGCTATTCCCTATCCAGAGACACGTGTATGAGGTCAAAAAGCCAGGTCTGGCCCCTCAATCTGTACACCGAAATAGGATAAAGCGCTGTGTGAGGGAGGATCTGCAAGGCCTCACAGCATCCTGTCTAGCACCTGTACAGGCACTTCCGCCAGTCTCAGAGGCTCCATCTAAACCGGCCTCTCTTGAGGATATGTTCCGAACTGAACCATTCCTCATGGCCATTGGCTATCAGGGAATTCTTATGAGCACCCCAGTTATCCTGCCTCCTGCGGCTCCGCCTCCTGCGGTTCCTCCTCCTCAACCAGCTGCTGTCAATGACCCCCAATTTGTTCCAGAGCAAGATACTCATGAAGCCAACCTCATGCTGAGACGGTCTGAGCGCTCACCTCGGGGAACACTACCAATCCGCTATAGAGACCAAAGTCCTTAAACTGTTCCTGTTTTGTTGTTGTTCCTGTGTGATTAAAAAGTTCTATGCAACGTTCAAGGTTCGTGACTGGTCCTCCTGACCAGTTTCCTTATTATCATCCAGCTATGTGCTCATGGACATTCATTGACCAAACTGTTCTCTAGTGCCTGTCCCAGTGCCTGTCCCAAACAGAGACACTTACCCAGTTCTTCCTAAAGCACTTTTCATGATTATGTGATTGTCAGAGGTTTATTATTGTATTTCATTATTGCACTTCAGTACTCAAAAGTCTATTTTCTTGTCAGAATCATATATATATATTTCCTACCTCTGAGTAAGCAGAAAAGAAATTTAGATAGTCTGAGTAAAGTGTGTCTTTTGAAAAAGTATTTCTTCTCACAATGTATATTTTCATGTCAGAGTCAGACAGTTTCCTCCTCTGAGTAAAGAAGTCAGCCTACATATTTATATCTATAGCCTCAGAGAAAGTCTATTTTCTAAAAGAGTATATTTTCTAAAGGAGTATTTTCTAAAGAGTGTATTTTTCAGAAGAATCTTCTATTTTCTCCATACATAGAATTATTATATATACAGCTGGAAAGATTATTGGAGCCAGTTTTCTTCAGATGTCTTGAGTTATATGAGCCAATCCTCCTCCAGACTCGCAGTATTTGTTGTCTTTTGTATTTCCCTTCCTTTTGTTTCCAGTGTCTGTTCAGCCCTGTCTTGTCCCTACACACCGTAGTTGCTACACATAGTCATACTTAACATTCACACTGGTTCATACATATTGCACCTTGGATACCTTTCGTGTGTTTGGCCTATGGAGTGCTTGTGTGGTATGATGGTACCCAGATGTATGCTTGCTTTTGTTATTTATTCTTTCTCTTTCAGGTGTCCAAGACACTTCACACAGACACCCAAGGCAGTACAGAGGTCTTCACAGTTTTCTTTCCAGTAGGGTAACTCATTGTCATTGGAAACCTACTGTCAAACTGACTGGAATATTGAGGGTCCCCCTAGGGTGAAGTCCTGCCACTAGGGTTTTCTTTCTCTTCATATTTTCTCTTGTCACCTGTGCCTTGAGCGTGGGAAACACATATTCACTCACACTAACATTCCTTCCTCTTGTCTTGTTGTCCTGGTCCTCTATGTTCATTCGGCCACATCTACCTCAGCTTGTGGTTCACCGAGGTCGGCTCATTTCTAGTAGGGAGGTATGCAGTGTCCCAGAACAGCCCTTCTTATGCTCACACTTTTATTATAACCAGTTCTGTTCTGGAAAGCTATGGTCCACTGCAAACTGCGTGTATTGTGTCACCCCTGCAATATTCAGGTCTGCTATTTCATTCATTATTGCATGTATATTCAGGTATCAGTGCCTAATGGTATTATGTCGCCTCCAGTGTTCAAGTATGGTACTTCTCATGTATATTTCTCTGTATATGCCTAATGGTGTGATGATGCAATGGCTGGATGTCACGTGACTGTGCCCTGCTTCCATGGTAACTCAATGGTCATCGAGCTTTTGGCTGGGGTTACCATGTGACTTCCTGTTCTACCTCAGTCTATCTCATGCCCAGGGTTGAGACTAGAATGGAGTGGGTAAAAGGAGGTCCTCCCTGTGGAGTCCGTATTCTAGCCTGTTCTGTATAGAGCAGGCTAGAATGGAGTGGGTAAAAGGAGGTCCTCCCTGTGGAGTCCGTATTCTAGCCTGTTCTGTATAGAGCAGGCTAGAATGGAGTGGGTAAAAGGAGGTACCTCCCTCTGGAGTCAGAATTCTAGCCTCTTCTAGGAGAATAGGCTAGAATAGAGTGGGTAAAAGGAGGTCCTCCTCCTGGAGTCTGCAATCTAGCCTATTTTAGGTAGAGTATTTTAGAATGGAGTGGGTAAAAGGAGGTACCTCCTTCTGGAGTCCATGATCTAGTCTGTTCTATGTAGAGCAGGCTAGAATGGAGTTGGTAGATGGTGGTCCTTATTTTTTTTAAATGACATTAAAATCATGTTATTTTTAAGCATGAAAACTTTTATTTTAAATTTTTTTATTAAAAACACTCTCATAAAATACAATATTTGAAGTATAATTAAAAGGAGGTATTAGTGCTCTGGCCTGCCCAGTTGATACAAGGAGGTCCTCCCGCTGGAGTCCGTATTCTAGCCTGTTCTAGGAAGAATAGGCTAGAATGGAGTGGGTAAAAGGAGGTACCTGTAGATGGTAGATGGTGATCCTTTTTTTTTTTTTTTTTTTTTTTTTTAATAACGTTAAAATCATGGTATTTTTAAGCTTAAGCTTTTAATTTTTTATTAAAAACACTGTCATACAAACAATATTTGAAGTATAAGTAAAAAGAGGTATCAGTGCTCTGACCTGCCCAGTTGATAGAAGGAGGACCTCCTTCTGCAGTCTGTATTCTAGTCTATTCTGTATAGAGCAGGCTAGAATGGAGTGGGTAAAAGGAGGTATCAGTGCTCTGACCTGCCCAGTTGATAGAAGGAGGTCCTCCTTCTGCAGTCCGTATTCTAGTCTATTCTGTATAGAGCAGGCTAGAATGGAGTGGGTAAAAGGAGGTATCAGTGCTCTGACCTGCCCAGTTGATACAAGGAGGACCTCCTTCTGCAGTCCGTATTCTAGTCTATTCTGTATAGAGCAGGCTAGAATGGAGTGGGTAAAAGGAGGTATCAGTGCTCTGACCTGCCCAGTTGATAGAAGGAGGACCTCCCTCAGGAGTCCCTAATCTAGTCTATTCTGTATAGAGCAGGCTAGAATGGAGTGGGTAAAAGGAGGTATTAGTGCTCTGACCTGCCCAGTTGATAGAAGGAGGTCCTCCCTCAGGAGTCCGTATTCTAGTCTATTCTGTATAGAGCAGGCTAGAATGGAGTGGGTAAAAGGAGGTATCAGTGCTCTGACCTGCCCAGTTGATAGAAGGAGGACCTCCCTCAGGAGTCCGTATTCTAGTCTATTCTGTACAGAGCAGGCTAGAATGGAGTGGGTAAAAGGAGGTATCAGTGCTCTGACCTGCCCAGTTGATAGAAGGAGGTCCTCCTTCTGCAGTCCGTATTCTAGTCTATTCTGTATAGAGCAGGCTAGAATGGAGTGGGTAAAAGGAGGTATCAGTGCTCTGACCTGCCCAGTTGATAGAAGGAGGTCCTCCTTCTGCAGTCCGTATTCTAGTCTATTCTGTATAGAGCAGGCTAGAATGGAGTGGGTAAAAGGAGGTATCAGTGCTCTGACCTGCCCAGTTGATAGAAGGAGGACCTCCTTCTGCAGTCTGTATTCTAGTCTATTCTGTATAGAGCAGGCTAGAATGGAGTGGGTAAAAGGAGGTATCAGTGCTCTGACCTTCCCAGTTGATAGAAGGAGGTCCTCCTTCTGCAGTCCCTAATCTAGTCTATTCTGTATAGAGCAGGCTAGAATGGAGTGGGTAAAAGGAGGTATCAGTGCTCTGACCTGCCCAGTTGATAGAAGGAGGACCTCCCTCAGGAGTCCGTATTCTAGTCTATTTTGTATAGAGCAGGCTAGAATGGAGTGGGAAAAAAGAGATATCAGTGCTCTGGCTTATGGCTGCATTAAAGTGCACTCACAGCTGCTTGATACGGAAGCTGGTATCTCCTGAACACTGGGGAACCAGCAGTCGGTCAAAGACTATTCAGCAAGTTATCCCATTTCCTTTTGGGAGGGGAGAAGTGGCTTAGATAGCAATACCCCTTTAAGGGCCATTTACACTAGCCGATTATCAGCCAAACGTTAGTTTATCAGAATGATCCGGATGATTAGCCCACAAATGGACAAGTGGTCGTTTGTCAGCTGATTGCATCTTTTGCTCCAGCCATAAAATAATTTTTTTAAGTTGGCATCTCCGGGTGTAGATACAGGATGTGCTGCCGACACTAATGATGACAGGCTGCAGTAACGAAACAGCAAATCGATCATGTTGTCCACCTGCTCAATTAATCAAGCAGTATGAAGCCTCGAGTAAACAAGCGCCGGTCCAATAGATTGGTGCTCATTTACCTGACCTTGGGGTAATGTAAACATAGCCTTTCTTTTATATTAAGATTAAGTTGAAGAAAGGCACCTTTATAGTCTCTATAGTTGCTAAGTATAGACTTGTTTGTCCCCATTCATGGACGTCCAATAATATATTTTAATTAAGTCTCACAACCAGAGCTCAGCTTTCCTCTTACAAAAATAAGAGTTTATGTTTGTATGGGCAAGACAACATATGTTAGTGTAAAGATAGAATCTAGACTGAGACATAGGGTGTATATGATCTGATTAATATCGTCCATGTGACTTTTAAGAGACTGTCAGTAGGTTTATGCCAGGCATGTCCAAACTTTTTTCGAAGAGTGCCAAATTTGATGAAGTGAACATGTGCGAGGGCCGACCATTTTACATGCTACATGCTTTATAACACAGGCAGATAATAGCAAGCTGGATACCTGGGGGGCAGTAAAAGTTCGGAACGCGGGCCGCAAATGGCCCTCCGGCCGGACTTTGGACATGCCTGGTTTATGCTATTCCTATCACATGGCAGCATAAACCTAGTGACAGTCACTGATCAGAATGATTACTTACATTGTTCTGAAGCTGTTCCCAAGATATTAATGAAAGTGCTGTAAGCTTTAGAATTCTTCAGCACACATTGTCTCTGCCAACCCAAGCACTACTAGTCAGTTCAGCTATATCCTCCAGGATCAGCAGAAGCCCTCAGCCAGGAGCGTGAAACACAGTCATCCAGCCACCTTTGATGTCTGGCATTTTCCCTGTACCACCTTTTATGATTTTTACCTGCACACGATAGAAGTCTTCAGTGTTACTCGGGTGAGTGCCTATCTTTTTTTTTTTTTTTTTCTCCTTCACATTTGGATTTTCATATGTTTTGCTGGTACATTTCCAAAGCTGTGTGAGCCTAGCCTCTCCTCTATCATTGCTAATGCCAGATCTTCATTACAGCAGACAGCTGCCGGCACATTATATTGCCATCCATAGGGCAACATAAACCTAGCGAAAGATTGCCGTTAAAGCAATTTAGATAAATACCTCTGATCTTTGTTATGAGTTGCTGCCCCAACTGCAAGTATACTGTATCCTACAGAAATGTTTGTGCAGTAAAATAGATCAGAGATCTGACAGATCAACCATAAGCAGCAGTTATAAGCTGGCAACATATGGATGCATCTCCAATCAAGGTTTGCATAGAATTGGAGAGGTCTTAAAAAGGACAACTCCAGCCAAAACTATTTTTTAATGTTATTGTCCATGGAAAATTAGACAAATTTCTAATGTAGATTAATTGTGGGGAATGCCAATATAGGGCTATTTCACTTAATTTAGTAGATCAGGAAGACTTCAGATTCTCTAAAAAGAGATGAAGTTACGAACCGGGGGTGTAATTCCAATGGAGTGTCCAGCAGGGGGCGCAGTATATATAGAAGTCAATGAGTACCATTGACTTCTATATGTAGTGCGCCCCTGCTGGACACTCCATTGGAATTACAATGGAATGTGTATGGGAATTGTACTAAACAGTATTTTTTTATGAATACATTTATATAATACTTTGGGGAGGCAAGTGTCCTTGCTCACCAAAGTAATCCCATAAATGTATTTAACCTGTACGTTTGGAGGGCTCGGTGGCTGGGCATATATACACAGTACTACTACTCCCATTATTCTGCTCATGGTATGAGCAGAAGATGGGAGTGGTAGTACCTGTGTTATCCCCATTACTACTATGCCGCCGCCGCACAGCCGTTTCATCACAGGGGCTTCAGCATGCCCCCCTCCGCCGCTCCCCCCCCCCCTCCTCCAGCTTCCACTTTCTAAACTCTCCCGCCACCGCCGGCTCTCACACAATCCTGCCGCTGACTCCTCGCCGCCCCGGCCCTCACACTATCCCGCCGCTCTGCTCCTGCATACACCGGCTCCAGGTCTGATCTGCATAATGACCGTGTCAGCCCTCCACTACCCCGCAGGGAGCACGGCGTCCCGGTGCTTCCTGGTGTCTACAGCCTCCCTAGCGGGGTGAGGGAGGGCTTACGCGGCCGGTAATGCCGATCAGAATAGGAAATACTCAAAAAAGGAAGAAAAAAAAAATGCCCATATGCCGCACTTTGATGCCAGTTTTTATACCCAGGGCCAGGCTGTACTCTCTTGGATGTGATGCGGGGCATCCCTCTCTGTGTATTATCAGTGTGAGATCAGTGGCCCGAAGTCAATTTTATTTTTAAATCATAACTGTGTTATTTTGATGCCCATTTTTATGCCAACCGTGGGGTCTTTTTGGCCATTGTTATCACCAATCTCCTCAGGGCTCTTCAGTTACGGTAAGTGTTATGAATATTATCAATTTTCTGTAAGAATAATGGCTAAAAACAGGAAAAAGAAAAATACTCTGAATAAGAAACTGCTGAATAAGAAACCAGCTTCAGCCTCGTACCAGCAACACACCTAAGGCTTCTCTGCCTAACACTGCTCTGCAGGGGCCCACCAACAAGCAGGAAGGGGAGGGGCCCACCAGGAAACCCCCGGCTGCCCGGTGGCCCAGTCCGAGCCTGGTCACGATCTCTGTACATTTTGACCAATTTTTTCCCTTTGTCCTGCTAGCTTTAACGTGTTACCTTTTATTTACTATGGAAATCTTCCTATTTTCTCATCTCTGGTCTACTAGCATCAAACATTGCACGCTGACAATGTTTGTATGTATTGAAACTTTGTTCCTTAGTCAATTTCTGTCATTCAGTGTCTGATAGAAATACAGCAGTGATACCTGACAGCCGAGCTGTAACCTTTTAGTCAGTGCAGACATTGGATGCCAGAGGACCTTAAGAGAGGGGAGGATATATCATAAGCATTCTCCTAATCCTTGGTAAAGTCTGGTATGACTTCTCCAGGGATTGAGCCCAATTGATTTATCATACCAGACTTTACCAAGGATTGGAATACTGAAAGCACAAGGTGTTAAGAAGCACCTGTCAACCAAATTCATAAGGGCAATTTGTGTATGCCAAGTTGCTCATCACTAATTGTAACTGCAAAAAGAATTAGTCGAGAGACAGTCATTATACAAATTTTAATATATATATATATATATATACATACACACTTTTTTTTGTTTTAAACATTAACAGTAAACAGACCATGAAGGGTCTACAGATAATAAACTTGCATTTCTAAATATAAATACTGAAGAAAAAAAAACAAAAAAACAAACTTGTCATTCAACTGTGCAACAATGTTTGCTTTTTAGGGTAGCTTCAGACATACCGTATCGCTGAGTTTTAACGCTGCATTTTTTACATGCGCATTTTGATTTCACATGATTTTCATGTGAAAATCAAACGCGCAGGGAAAAAAAAAAACAAAACAAAAAAAAGCAGCAAAAATGCAGTGACACGGTACGTTTGAAGCTACCCTAAGGGTATATTCAGATGAACGGACTCGCAGCGAGATTGTCGCTGCGAGTCCCGCAGGTCCTGGCAGTTCCCACACACTACATACTTGCTGCGGTCTGAACGACCGCAGCGAGTATGTAATTCTGCCGCCCTTAACCCCTTCTGCTCCCCGCTCTGTATACATTACCTGTCCTCGCTGCATCGGGTCCGGCGTCCTGCTCTCCCGTCCGGCCAGTGTGGTTGCCCCAGCCGCTGATTGGCCGGATGGGAGAGCAGGATGCCAGACCCGTGCAGCGAGGAGAGGTAATGTATACAGAGCAGGGGAGCCGGGCGGGAGCAGAAGGGGTTCAGGGCGGCAGAATTACATACTCGCTGCGGTCGTTTAGACCGCAGCAAGTATGTAGGTGTGTGAACTGCCAGGACCTGCCGGACTTGCAGCGACAAATCTCGCTGCGAGTCAGTTCGTGTGAATATACCCTTAGGGTGCCTTCACACCTACCGTATCGCAGTAGAAAATCCGCTGCGGATCCGCAGCAGATTTAACTAAATGAATGAACACAGCACTAAATCCGCACTTACAAATCTGCTACGGATCCGCAGCGCATTTGACAGTGCGTATTTAATGCTGTGTTCATTCATTTAGTTAAATCCGCAGCGGATTTTCTACTGCGATACGGTAGGTGTGAAGGGCACCCTTAAAGTGCTTTTTGGACATTTTTACCTATATCATAAAAATGAAAGGTCTGTCAGTCAGTCTGTCCCATATAGACTTCCAAACCCCTGAACGTTTGACCCCAAATTTAGCACACAAAATACATTAGGTGCCCGGAAGGTTATTGCGAAGGTCCCGTCCCGCCAGATGTACAGGAGGGGAGGGGAAAGAGCGCACCCATAGAAATTAATGGGAAAATCTCCACACTGCACACACAGGTGATATAATTAGCTGCAGCTGCCCAGAGAAATGGCAGTTTGGGAGCCTTAGCAACCATGTGAATGGTTGCTAGGGCCAGCTGCCTCACAACAGATCCACAGAATAACTGGTAGACCCCCTACTCCATCTATACAGTACATGTATACAGGACCCCCTACTCCATCTATATAGTACATGTATATTACAGGACCCCTACTCCCTCTATACAGTACATGTATATACAGGACCCCCTACTCCATCTATACAGTACTGTATATAAAGGACCCCCTACTCCATCTATACAGTACATGTATATACAGGACCCACTACTCCATCTATACAGTACAGGTATATACAGGACCCCCTACTCCATCTATACAGTACATGTATATACAGGACCCCCTCTACTCCATCCTATACAGTACATGTATACAAGTGCAGTATTACCAGCTGCTGCTGCACTAAGCACTAAACCTGGAGATGCCCCATCCTCACTCACTAATTAGCATCAGGATAGGTAGATAATAGCTCCAGACGTCACATTTAACACTACCGCCCAATACCGCCATACTGTGACTGGATCACACTGTCATACCAGACCTGACCAATACCACCACACTGACTGGATAACAATGTCATACCCACACCTGACCAATAGCGCCATACTGTGACTGGATAACACCCCTATACCAGACCTGACCAATACCACCATACTGTGAATGGATACCACAGCCATACCAAGCCTGACCAATACCGCCATACTGTGACTGGATAACACTGCCATACCAGACCTGTTCAATACCAACCATACTGTGACTGGATAACACTGCCATAACAGACCTGACCAGGACCCCAAACTATACACTACCGGTATACAGGACCCCAAAAACTATACATTACAGGTATACATGACCTCAACCAAGTCTATACTACAGGCATACAGTACCCCCACCAACTGTATACTACAGGTATATAGGACCCCAAACTATACTATACACTACAGGTATACAGCACCCCCTCCAACTATGTACTACAGGTATACAAGACCTCCACCAACTATAGACTACAGGTATCCAGGACCCTCAAACTATAAACTACAAGCATACAAGACCTCCACAAACTATATGTTAGAGGTATACAGCACCAACTGTATACTACAGGTATACCAGGACCCCCGTACTATACAGTACAGGTATGACAGGACCTTCCACCAACTATACACTATAGGTATACAAGCCCCCCACCCCCTAAACTATGCACTACAGATATGCGGGACCCCTAAAAACTATACACTGTAGGTATACATAACCCCTCCAACTATGCACTACAAGTATACACTAATTTCCACTGATTAACTCAAATGAAAACAAATACCTTTAGATTGGCCTCCTGGGCCCCTTAGAACAAATCTAATTAACACACTGACACTTTATACCCAGGCAGCGCTGGGGTTCATTTTCTAGTGAAGACTTTTTAACAAAGTTAAAAAAGCAACTGCATTACTTAGTGCAGAGATCGCAATAAAATTTTCTCTTTGTCTTTACCCTTTTGTCATCCTTATCAAGGCTGACACATGAGAAGTGGTACCAACACTTGCATTTTGACATTCCACCATGGGCTCTCCGTGTTGGTAAATGTGACATGTGCACAATGTTGTCAGTATTATTTGTTGTATATATATTTTTTCTGCTTCCTCTGGTCACATAAGGGAACATAACAAGTTGCACCTTCTCTAGACAGGAACACTAAGTGAGGGCGCATATCTGCCTGAATAAACTGTATCTTCTTCAATTGATCCCTTCCAATAAGGCAAGGGCATTTGCTATCGCAAAGAGTCCACAATCACTGGCACCCTTTTGCTTCTGACAGCAAATGCTCTTCACTTTTAGAACTTCGTTCTCCCCATCAAATAAAGGTTTATACAGTTTGATTATTTGTTTTTTCAAACTGTCGGAAAAGGTGGTTACTGCCATTGAATCATAGATTGTGACGTCTTTTCTCAATCTATGAGAGACCAGCCAGTGAGCGCCAACATGATGGATCTGTATGATTTCATTACAGTCCAACAATGGTACCTCTGTGTGGGACATTACAGCTGAGTCAATGAAACTAGAGACCTCATCTCTCCTTTTGGAGAGCAAAACTGGCATGCATTTATTAAATGGTCATCTAACCATTCAATTTTGTGTTATTACCTCCCTATCTTTCATACTCAACGAAACTTGCTCACAGTAACCCAAATTGATTGTGTTATTCTGTGTAAACACCTCTGCCTCATCTGAATCAGGCAGAGTTTCCCACACATCCTCTTTCATTTTATCGGCCTGCAAACCAAATCTCCTCAAGTCTGGCTGCTTGGATTTACCATACTGTCTTTGTGGTAGATCCTTAATTGTCTGAACTACAATTTTTGGGTAATGTCTTGCAGCATTAATCCATGATCCTTGGGTGCCTTCTCCCATGATTTTGCAACCAGGTCTTTTCAAAGTAACAGATAACTCCGTTAGATATTCCTCATCTGAAACAAAGACCAAATCCCTGCAGCTGTTTCAGATACTGACTGCAGACCCTTATTAAAATATTTCGATTCTTTCTTCGACGGGGAGGAAAGCTCTTTATTAATGTATTAGAACAGTGCATATAAACTTGGACATTTACTAGTGTCCAGCAGCTCAAAGTCTGTTCCAAGATCTAGTTCTAGAATGTTTTTAAAGCACTCCGAGTCAAGGAGGAAGAGTGGGTTTAGGCTGTAAGTTAGGGTTCAATTTTTCCCACTTGTATTCAGTGAGTCGAAAAAATGGCACACATGTGTTTGCAAGGCATCAGGTACCTCTGCCAGTCCTTTGCATTCGCAGGCTGGCATCTCACCACCCAATGTAAACTGTATAAATCAGGTCTTTTTCAGATTCACTTTTTACTTTAAAAACCCCATTCTGCTCATCTTTCTCCAAAACGTGTTGTCTTCATCCAAGCTAGAGAAGTAGCGTTGCATTGTGTGTTTAATAAATTCCTGAGGACGGTTTCTCAAGAACAGTGGCACACTTACTGCATATTTCCGATAATGTCCACAGCTTCTCAAATTCTTTTCCATATACCTAAAAAAAAGGTACTCTGTTATATTTAAAGATTTTCAGGAAATCTCAGGAGTTTTAAAGAAAAAACACCATGGGTTTGAGTTATCAAGAGAATGTCTAAATGACAGACTGACCATAGCATCCAATGAACTCCGCTTCCAATTTAACAAAACAGTTTAAGAAATCAAAACTGCAGTGATTGTTTGCTATGGACAAAGACTGTCTGGCTATCATACACTTGATAAATGAGGCCCAACAGATTAAAGATATTATATACATCACATTGCAGTTGTAAGTACATGATCAGAACATACTATTCTGCATCGGCACTCACCGAGTAATCCTGGCCACAAGTGTTCCCGGGAGCACCCCAGGTAACCTCTGTCAGGACTTCACTAGGAATGGCAGCACATTCCCAGTGAAATCCTGACCGAAGGTTCCCTGTAAAGCTGCCAGGAACACTCACGGCCAGGATTACTGAGCAAACGCAAATACCGCAATATGGATGTCACAGGCAGAACGGAACTTTCCGCTCATCTCAAGTTGTAAGATCTGTGTGCCCTGTGCTTCACAAATCAATACACCTTAAACATTATTCATAAACTAAATTACAGCATTTTAGGTCCAGTTTTTGGTAACTCTTCAAACCCCCTGTGGTGGATTTCAAATTATTTTGAATACTTTGCCAATAGTTACAAATTAGAGATCCTACCGCGATGCCTGTGATACGCTATTTGCAGGCATCGGCGATGGCTCAGGTTGTCAGGCTGCACGGCAGTGTTACTCACAGATTCCCTGCGAACATCTGCACAGGATTTCACAGGGAAAGGCGACATTCCCAGTGACATCATGGTTAGATGTTCACAGGGAAACTGAGTAACACTGCCGTTAAGCCTGAGTGAGCCTGCAGGCATGATGGACAATCCACACAACCGTGATTGGCTGAGCATAACTGTACACCATAAATGTCTGATAAAATAGTTTAAAGGCAACAATGGCTAACATCCCACTAAAGTTGACAACATTCACAAATTCACACCCAATCAAAAAATACTCACTTTTTGAAGGTATCTGGAAAGAATCTGTGGTGAAGGACCCCAATCATTTCGCTTAATGTGCAGTTTTTGTAGCCATCCAAATAGGGAGTACTTTAGAGTTTCATGTTGGCGTTCCAAACCATTATTTGTGTTTATAATGATTACTTGGGTTCCTTTTCGGTAAATGTGAGCCCATTTCTGAAAAGAACATTGAAAAACTTAAATTCCTTCACCCAGTTTTAAAGTGAAAAGTTTTGTTCTCTACCCTTAGGCCCCTTCACACGTCCGGAAAAAACCATCCGGATTTCCCCATCAGGAGATCCGGATGGATTTCCGGACCCATAGACTTTAGTCACGGACACCCTTCCGGATTTTTCTGGAACGGTGTCCGTTCTGGAAAATAGATCCGGGAAAAAAGGACATGTCCCATTTTTATCCGGAATTCCGGCCCAGACGCCCCCATAGAAGTCTATGGAGCGCCGGAATCACGGGCACTTTCCTGATGTACATCAGGAAAGTGCCCGTGATTCCAGATGATTGAGAGCCCCGCAACCACTAGCACCCCTGCACCCCCTCCCCCACAGACATCAGCTTCCCCCCCGGACAACAGACCGGGACATCAGCTCCACGCCGCCCATCAGGAATTCCTGAAGGTTTTTCCTGATGGTAAAACGGATTACTGTCAGGAAATCCTGATACTTTACTGATGACATTTGAGGTCTCCTGATCAGGATTTCCTGACAGTAAAAACTGACACGGACGTGTGAATGTGGCCTTATAAAGCAGTACATCTATTTGTTGTAATTACATTTAAAACACATCACAACAAAATTGCAAAAATTATATAGAAAAAAAAATACCTTTATATCTGATAACCATTTTTGAGAAAACCACTGCCTCAACATTTTGGACTGCTTCCGATTGGAGAGCTTGTTAACGTTTTCAAGGCTCTCTCATGTTCCTCTTTGTTGGTTGTCAAGGCTACATTCCGCATAAGTGCAAGAATTTCTTTTTTACGCTTATGAACTCCATGATCTTTTTTATTAAGCCACTCTGTCCAGGCTTTTTCACGGTGAAAGTCACAGAGAAAAATTTCTGCATCTACAAATAAAGAAAAAAAGGGAAAAATACCGAATATAAACACATTTATAGTTGAAAAACTATTACGTACATTCACACTGAACGGCACCGCTCACGGCTGTCATCTGCAGCCGGGAAGCGCCTCTATTAGCCGATGCTGGTCCCGATGCCGCGCCAGCTAATTAAGCACTTCAATGCAGCTGTCAAAATGAAAGCTGCACTGAAGTGCTTTATACTTCATATCTCCCCCCGCGATGTGATCTATGAGATCAATGCTGTGTATATACAAGTCCCCCAGGGGGATTTAATAAAAAATCCCCTTCCTTAATAAAAGTCCAAATCAAACCCCTTTTCCCATTTTATAAATATAAATAAACAAACATTTAGTATCGCTGCGCACGTAATTGGCCAGAACTATTAAATTATCACATTCCTGATCTTGCACGGTAAACTGCATAAAAACGCAAAATAAATCAAAAGTGCACAATTGCGCATTTTTTTGGCTGCATCAAATCCAGGAAAAATGTCATAAAAAGTGATCAAAAAGTCGTATATGTGCAATCAAGGTACCCATTGAAAGTAAATATCATGGCGCAAAAAATGACACCTGACACAGCCCCATAGACCAAAGGATAAAAGCGCTATAAGCCTGGGAATAGGGCGATTTTAAGGAGCATATATTTGTTAACAATGGTTAGAATTTTTTTAAAAGCCATCAAATAAAATAAGTTATACACGTAACATATCGTTGTAATCGTAACGACTTGAGGAACATGCATAACAAGTCAGTTTTACCCCAGGGCGAACGGCGTAAATGCAAAACTCCCCGAAATCAAAACAAATGATTTTTTTCAGGTTTCGCAGCATATATTTTGGAAAAATAATGCCTGTCATTGCAAAGTACAATTGGTTTCACAAAAAACACTGGCAGATTGGCCAAATCAATCTTGTGATAATGGACGTTTGCCTGGCTTAAGATCGGCTTTATTATCCTATGTAACCTAATGTTATGCTATCCTAAGTTAGACGGAATTAAAACTGCTGCCTAAGCGTGAACTATCACTAGGGATGAACGGAATACATCATTGGGCATGCAACTTTCATACCACACACTTCATAATCCTAACCTGACGTGTATGTAGGAACACCTTCCCTAGATTCTCCCAGGAAATAGCAGGGAAAGCTGCCATTCCTAGGGAAATTCAAGGATGCGTTCCTACATACATGTCGGGTTAGAATTATGGAGTGATCGAGGCATGTGTATGAAAGTCGCACGCCCATCTATTCCACTCATCCCTAATCACCATCCTTTTATCTGTACACATACATACCTGGAAATACTTGTTCAATTGCATTTATTTCCTCAAGGCAAAAGTCAAGCATAAAGGATGATGGTTTCCAAGCTTCATTCCACAGTTTTATCATTTTCAATGCCTCCAGAATACTATTGGTTCTTTCATGCTGAGTCACAAATGCTGCTACCACAGCATAACCAACATTTGCCCTCACACACAGAAAATACAAGGGAAGTGCGTACTTTGTTGTTCTGTACGTGGCATCCAGCAAAGTAATTTGGTTTCCATAACGAACAAGTAGTTTTTTTGCCACTCAGCCTGGTATAAGAATAAAAAATGTATTTCTTCCTTTGATTCCTCACTGGAATGAGGCCTACAAAATATGCTACAGGAGGGGTCATCCATTTTCCATTTGTCCACAAGCTGAACAAGCATACTTTGGTCAAGTACAGATCCATGACCAAGATGCTTAGATCGACCAATTACATTAGAAATATCTTTGCGAGTTGGGAAGAATCTCCTTCGAGAGCCTTCAGGAACATCCAATCCTAGAAATATCTCATTGTTTACGAAATGTTCAATCAGTCTTCTAAGTTCACTCTTTTTTCGGATACCAGCGCGATACAACTCTGTGATTTTTTTCTGTACTCGAGGATCGATCTTTTCACGTAGGTTAGCCGCCTGACAAAATAAATATAGTATGTATGTAAATATATATAATTTTTGCATTCTGCATACAGCATACTGCCACACCTCCCCCGACCTGCACCGCTTCCCCCACCCCCAGGTAAAAATAAAGAGCTGTTCTCACCCAGCACACTCTGTGCCGTTTGCCTGTTTCGGGGACTTCCAGTCCCCAGTGTATATGCACATTCGGCCCTTCCGGCTGTCAGGCTGTGTGTTTATATACGCAGTTCTGGTTATTCTAGCAAAGAACCTGATTAAAAAAAAAAAACAGCCCGAGAGCTGAAAGTGCAGAATGTGGGAATATACCGGAGTCCCAGAAGTCACCGGAACAGACAAACCGCATGGAGCGGACCGGGTGAGAACAGCTGTTTGTTATTTTGACCCAGGGAGGAGCGGTACAGGCCGTTGGGAGGGGGTGGGGGTGGGGGGGGTGCAGGGACACAAGGACTTATGATATGATCTCCATAAGCCTGTTCAGGATCACGCACGCTAACTCTGATCACAAACCACTGAGGCTGTGCTTCCATTTAATGGGTGATATGGGTAATCACCCATTAAACACATCCATAAACAGAAAACCCCTACATGGAAACTCATAATTGGTATTTTTCAGCCTATATTGTGTGTAGGCAGGCAGCTGTTAATCACCAGGTTGTTGGCAAAAGTGCACATAATGGGCCTTGCCAATTACAGTTTGTGTCCAGCTGTGTATGACATCGCTGATAGCCTTTGGGGGAGACGGGACCGATCTCCTCACCCACCCTTTTAGATGCTGCAGTTGCAGCTCCAGTGTGATGAGTTGGCAGCAGGTTGGGCAATATGCAACAGTTGGGTCCTGTCACTGATCACTGACAGTGGGCACTTCTCCCCCAAACCAGTGCGGCCTTTAGATGCTGCAGTCTCACTGGCTGTAGCACCTAATGTGTTACACAACTCTGCGCAGTAGTGATGTCCAGAGTTGGAGCGGTACGTGCTGCAGAGCATAAATCTGCAATCATTGCGATACAGCAAAATTCTAGATCGGTGTCCCATAGGAATCCCAGAACTTTCCTGGATCGCTGTGTAAGCAAGGCTGACAGAGCGATCCAGAGCAGAGAAGATCGCAGATTTATACTGTGCAGCACGTAACTGACCAACTCTAGTGGTGGCACCTAGCTGCGTATACCACCACCACTGATCGTGTGGGGTCAGATTCTGAGCCCATGTTAACACCAAGACAGGTATATCTAGAACTATAAAACAAATATATTTAAGTATACCTCTCCAGTTATGGGATGATTGCTGTGATCAGAGATCTTTGGGAATAAAACAACATAGCTGTGAACTCCTTTTGCATTCTCCTTTTGGACACAATTTTTTAGTTTCTTCGATGCATTTTTCTATGCCACTCACTGTTTTTCTTTATCTGTCAACAAAAATTATTTTTACAACATTAATGAACATTTACACACAAAACTGGCCTTTAAGAAAACCCCTTTAATATGCAAACTTTGACCTTAAATTTAAACATTAGAAATTATTCTATTGTTTAAAGTATGACTACTACTAAAAAGGAGACAAGGATGCGTACAAACCTGAAAATCCGGAAAAGTAAGAAAATGATAAATATAAATTTTTGCTGCGCAGTCCATCTTTTTTGTACACTGGTAAAGTTGTCTGTGTCTGACAAAATGATGATCTTCAGTCTTAAATTATAAGAAAGTAAATATATTTACTACACAAACAAGATACACTAAAATATATAAGCGTTACTCCTGCTAAAAGGCTGGCCATGTAGCAAGACAGAATTGTAAGGACATGAAAGAAAGCCATTAACTATAGAAACAAATAAAGTTATAAACTACAATTTGATTATTAGACATTGATATAAATAAATATTTTATCAATATTTAAAAATCCAAAACTCTTGCGCAAAACCTTTTAAATAAATGCTATAGCTATGCATACAACTGCCTTATGCTGTGTTTACAGACAGATTTATCTGACAGATCTTTGAAGCCAAAGCCAGGAACAGACTATAAACAGGAAACAGTTCATAAAATAAAGACTGATGTCTCCTCTTTTCAAATCCATTTCTAGCTTTGGCTTCAAAGATCTGTCAGATAAATGTCTGTAAACGCACCATTAGGCTACAAGTCAAATGAGGTAATATGTAACTAAAACTGCTGAATGAAAATTGCCTTATAGCCTAAAACAATACTTAATTTATGTAGCTTGACAGGAAAAAAAAATATGTATTACCTTTCAAATCCATAAAAGGTGGCCTTCAGTTCATGTGTGGCCTTCAGTTCATGTGTGGCCTTCAGTTCATGTGTGGCCTTCAGTTCATGTGTGGCCTTCAGTTCATGTGTGGCCTTCAGTTCATGTGTGGCCTTCAGTTCATGTGTGGCCTTCAGTTCATGTGTGGATGTGCTTCCCAAGTTTTATTAGAATCTGTTGTAGGGGTGTTATGGTAAAGAACAGTGCAGGGGGGAGGAAAGGAAACTACACGAGAAGGGAGGTGAGTGGAAAAGATCAGGACCAGGCAATGTAATAAAATTAAAGTTTCCAATGCACCAATTAGAGACATGATCACGTTGGTAGCAACATCCGGACCAGACAGCTGATATTGTAATGCTCTCTCCCTACCCCCTCTACTGATGCTCAAAATCCACTTCTATGGTTTACAAATAGTGATTTAAGGTGCATTTATCTATAAGTTGATCAGCACTTGCATTAGAGCAGATCATTCTTCACTGCAAAAGGAACAAACCAGTGTTGTGAAATATAAGTCATGGAGTACAGTAATAAAAGTGATGTTTTATGCTCTAAGTTCTCTGATTACTTATATGAAGCCATCTGTGCCTGAGAAAATAGAGGAGTCAGAGCGTGAGAAAATAGGGGAGGGAGTTGTAGTCGCTGGCTCATAAAAAGAGAGGAGTTGGTGCCTGACAAAATAAAGTCGGAGTCAGTGCCTGATAAAATAGAGTAGTTGGTGTCTGATAATATAGAGCTGTTGGACTCTAATAGAAAAATAAAGGAGTTGGTGGCTGACAAAGTCAGTACCTGACAAAAAAAAAAAAGAATTCGGTGTTTGATAAAATAGAGGTGTCAGAGTTGGAGTCGGATAAAATAGTGAAGTCAGGATTGTATAGAAGTGGGAGGAGTCTGTACCTGACAACATAGACAAGTCGGAGCAGGAGTCTGTGCCCCCCATTAACATAGAGGTGTCGGACTAAGTGTCTGATAAAATAGAGAAGTTAAGAGTTGTGGCTTACAGACTTCCACGGCCCTGGAACAAGCACTGGATCACTTGAGCAGCCACTCACACATGGGAATTGCTGCCAACCAATGATTCTGTTGGCGTTAAAAGATGTGATCATATAAAAAATTACTTGTTCGAAAAGTCTTATTGCAGGGCCAGAAAATTAACAGAATGATTGTGTATGCCAATAATCAGCCAATTTTTTAGGCACAATCACAATGAGGAAAGGAATAGATGTGAACTGGATTGATTCTTGGAAATAATTGCTGTTAAAAGTAGTAAGAATTTCTGAAGAGGAAACATTCAACAAGCATAATAAAGGACAGGTTCTAATTTCTATAAACCATTAATGCTGGAACAGCATTTGCATAATACAAAATTATGATTGGCATAGTTACATTGAATTTAGATCTGTTGATAATAGATTTAGGACTAAGACAGCATTAACACTCATAAGTTATGGCCGAAAATGGCTCAAAAAAAGGCCAAAAACTGCAGTTTGAGCCTTTTTCAGCCATAAAACGGCCATTACTTGGCCAATTACGGCCGTAAATTAGGAGTGTGAATATAGCCTTAGGCTATGTTCACACGTCAAAAATATTAAAAAGGCGTCCGATTTTCATATTTAAAATAACGTCAGTTTTTGACAAGATTTAACTGACTGCAATGCAATGCATTGAAGTCAATGGGAAGACGGACATCCAACGCACACAGCGTATTCAATAACGGACGTTTTTGCAGCGGGCGTCAAAATAATGAACATGATCATTATTTTAGGACGTCTTTTGCAAACAGTGGACGTTTTTTATTTGTAGTTCATGCACAGTTTTCCTTTTGTCACCGTTTTTACTATTAAATTCAATGGACTTTTCAATTAAGCCACAGCCAAAGTCCAATTAGTAATTCCAAACTAGTATAATGTACAAACACCAGTCAGTGCACTAAGGGGAGGTCAGGCTGCTAAATAACGTCCGTTATTTTAGCCTCAAAATGACGGACGTAATTTTAAACAGATGAAAAGATGTTGTGTGAACATAGCCTTAATGTTTTTAAATGACAGCTGTACTAAAGGTACTTATTACTTAAACAATACCCTTTTCCAGAAATTGAAATAATGGTGATTTATAATGGTGGGTGGAAAGGGGAAGGCAAAAAAGAAGAGAGAAAAAAAACAAAACAAAAACAGTTAATAACAAAATGTCACATACATAATTTACATATTAAATTATATGCACACTAATTTATTATAAATAAATGAAAATAAATAAATAAAAATAAACAACACACCATGGTATGAAAACAATTCTAGAAACTTACCTGGGTTATAGCTTGCTTTTCAGCATATCGGCTCTTTTGGGAGGTAGCTAAATCTTTTTCTTCCTACGATCGTGTAAGGGACCCCAGTAAAGTCAACGATAGATATGTTATTTACAACTGGTCCATACCAATGTATTTTGAATGCAGAGTTTACGGGACATGCTATAAAAATAAGTTTTAAAAAAAAAGTGTTACACTATGATTTCATATTTAGGCCAGGTTCAGACTATGTAACTGTGCGGCTGTATTTGCGGCTGTAATTGTGCGGCGGTATTTTTGGTGGTTCATGCGTACGCTGGTAAGTATAGTATATACGGCTGCACAGTGCACACTATGTATGAATCTACGGCCCGATCGTAAACGGACCCGTAAAAAATGAACAAGACCATTGTTTGCGGCTGGACATGCGGCCGAGGATTGACAGGCGGTCGGTACGGAGTACTTCAAAAATAGCCAGCAATGATGCCGAATGCCGATGCCTCTAATAGTTAATATATTAAATTAATAAAACACATTCTCTTTGTAATAAAGTCCCTTTCGTTGGTCAATAATTTAATTCTAACGAATCCATCATTGTGCAATTAAATATACTGTCCAAAAAAAAAATATATATATATAAATATACATTTATTTATATATCTATTTATTTTAACAGTATATTTAATTGCAAAATGATGGATTAGTTTAAATTTAATTATTGAACAACGAAAGGGACTCTATTACAACGAAAATGTGTTTTATTATTTTAATAGATTAACCATGAGAGACATCGGCATTACTGCAGAGGATCGCAAACCCCGGTAATAGCGATTCATATAAACTGTTTCCCTGCTTTCCCAGATGCATCCAGAGGTGTTTGCATCACTTTCTTAAGATTTTATTTGTTATTTTTAGTTGAACCAGATTTCCAAGTAAATGACCGTATGTTTTCAGCCGCATGTCTATTTTTTCCCACGGCCGGAGTTTCATCCGCACATTTACAGCCGCATAAAAAATACAGCCGCACAGTTACATAGTGTGAACCTAGCCCCCGGATGCAACATTTAATATGCTATTGACACACATGAAACGCATACTAGTCCTGCTTTGCACTTATGATATAAAGAAGCAGCAAGTCTTAAGATTTGCTTCTCTTAACCCCAAAGTCAGAGCTAGTTTACTTAACAGACTAATGCTGGGTTTACACAGAACGATAATTCGCCCAATCGAACGATTAACGATTTTGAAGCAACGATTTGGTTTTTATAACGATCAGCGTTTAGACACAGAAAAATCGTTAGAAGATTCGTAAGAAAATTCGTTATTGCGATAGTTTTTAAGATCGCTTAAGCCCATCTTTTACATAGGGAAAAATCTTTGAATCTTTGAAAATCTGCGAATTTTTAGCGAACGACGAACGATGATTTAAGAACATGTTGAAAGATCAAAATGAACAATTTTTTACTCATCACTTGATCGTTTCCTGGGTTTACACAGAACGATTATCGCTCAATGCGATTGTTATCGCGAAAATTCGCCCGATAATCGTTCCGTGTAAACCCAGCATAAGGGTGCGTTTACACAAAGATTTATCAGACAGATTTTGGAAGCCAAGCCAGGAATGGATTTGAAAAGAGGATAGATCCCAGTCTTTCCTTTATGACCTGATCCCTGTTTATAGTCTGTTCCTGGTTTTGGCTTCAAAGATCTGTCAGCTAAATCTGTCTGTGTAAACGCAGCATAACTTCTAACCTAAATTTATAAGTAGATTAAAATGACAATTTTCAGCTGGCCATGAGTTATCTGAATTCTCTCCTGAAGTTAACTAGCTCTGACTTTAGGAATAAGAAGCAATTAGAAACAGCATTACACTATGGCTTCATATTTAGTATGCAATATTTCATCAGATGACTATGCTATGGTCACAAAGAAGCAGCTTCTCTTATCTCTAAGGTCAGAGCTAATTTACTTACCTAACATCTAACCAGATTTATAAACAGATTAAAATGTCAAATTTTCATGGTCAGGAGTCATTTTAAATGTTAGCAGACTATGTTCTCTCCTGAAGTAAACTAGTTCTGACTTTAGAGATAAAGGAAGCAATTACACAATAGGTAAATGTTTTATTGAGAAAGTGTTTTCAAGCATAAGTGCAAAGAATAGAAAATAGTTTTCACATTGTGTACTTAAAGGGGTAGTGCGGCGGTAAAGAATTATTCACAGAATAACACACATTACAAAGTTATACAACTTTGTAATGTATGTTATGTCTGTGAATGGCCCCCTTTCCCCATGTCCCACCACCCCCACCCGTGTACCCGGAAGTGTGGTGCGCTATACTCACCTGTCACGTGCCGACCACCGTCTCCGATCTTGAGTCTGTGACGTCTTCTTCGGGCGGCCGGCGGACAGCTGCCACTCTCCCGAATGCTGGCCGCCCTCTGCCGCATCATCTGATGCTCAGCCGCGATTGGCTGAGCATAACTGTGCTCAGCCAATCGCGGCTGATGACGCGACCGCGACATCAGCAGCTCAGCCGCGATTGGCTGAGCACACTTATGCTCAGCCAATCGTGTCTGAGCATCAGATGACGTGGCTGAGGGTGGCCGGCACTCGGGAAGATCGGAGAGCTTCGCCGGCCGGCCGAAGATGACGTTGCGGCACAAGATGGCGGCCGGCGCGACACGGATCAGGTAATGTATAATGCACCACACACTTCCGGGTACACATGCGGGGGTGGGGGGACACGGGGAAGGGGGCGATTCACAGACATAACACATTACAAAGTTGTATAACTTTGCGATGTGTGTTATTCTGTGAATAATTTCTTAGCGCCGCACTACCCCTTTAACCTTTAATGAGTTAAAATATATAAATATATTTTTTTTTAATTTCAAAATAGTATAATTTGAGAAGTACATTGAATATGTCCCAGGAGGAAAAAAGGTAACATACCAATTGGCATATTAGCCATTCATAACATTTTTAATACAGTACTGCTTTGGCCATTTCCGGCGGCTGTGCACACATGTGTTTACTGCTTTGTTCAAGCAAATAGCTTAGATAATCCATTCTGAGATCAATTGGTGTCCCAGCAGTCCTACCCCGCACAATAACAAAGATATAGCCTAGTGGATAACTTGTTTTCATGTGACAACCCTTAAAGGTTAGCTATTATTCCAACAGCTCCCTGTTCTTACACCCAACGTTGAGACATTCTCTCCACATTGAGCGGTTGCTGTGCATCAGACTCACACCCTTTGGGTATAACTCAGGTCCATAACAACAGCAACCTCCCAACATGGAGAGAATGTCTCAACAATAATTGAAAGAACAGGGAACTGAATTCAGTTAGCCTTTAACAAAGGGAAACAGGTATGCCACAGGGGGAAAAAAAAAAAAAAATGTTTATGCAGTGACAATTTACCTTCATTCCCAAAGTTTTTCTTTTTCTCCAACACAACAAAGTTTGATATTGTATTTTCTTCATAGTCACTGACTGCTTGCATGGCACTTTGTAAGGTGTCAAATGTTTGCAACATATGTGTGTCATACTGATGTGCCGATTCCTAAGAATACATTGTTATAAAAAATGATATATGTTAGGTAGAGAATATCATTAGCTTATGGCATTCAAGATGATTTTTTTAACAGACTTTTGGCTCTAAAAACTAAATGTCAGACAGCAATTAATAAAATACATAATTAAAAATCTTCCCCTCCAGTTTCCAGCACTGTCTGGTTCCTGATGCTTCTGTCAGGCTGGTAATTATTAGGTCATATAAATCATTCCTAGTTATTCCGGCCATAGATAAGCAGAGCGGTCATGTGCACAATGGATGGAACACAATCCACCTGACCTGATGAAGTGGTTTTACCACAAAATGCATTGTCGGATTATATTCAATAAAGAGAGCAATGTATCTTATAATTAAACTCTGATACAGCATCTTTTTCCTGAACTTAAGGCGCCTGCCACGATACGTGGGTAAAAGAACTCCATTGTTCTTTACAATATTGAAGTTTTTATGTCATGTATATTTTCTCGTGCGTCTTATTGGGGGACACAGACACCATGGGTATAGGCTGCTGCCACTAGGAGGCTGACACTAAGAAAAAACAAACTAAGTCGGCCCCTCCCAGCAGGCTATACCCGCCCACTGGCACTGAGCTAATTCAGTTTAGCTTAGTGTCAGTAGGAGGCAGACGCAGGTCTGGTTACTCCAGACCAGTTTCTGCTTGTTTTTTCTTTGAATTGTTTACTTTTTCTTCCTAACAGGTCGGGGCACGGTGGGTCACTAAAGACTCGCCCTGATCCCCCCCTTATGCAACCAGGGCACAGAACCTAACTGGAAAGGGGCTGTTTACCCTAGGTTGCCACCGGCCGGACCCAGCGCCCAGGACACAGACTAGCCCTGCTGTCTGTTTGCTCCTTAATGCGGACTTGTTCTGCCAGCCCCTGCCCGCCCAGCCTCCCAAAGTTGCGCGCGGCAGCGCGGCACAGTGCCGGCAGAAGATCCGTGGGAGTCAGCATCAGGGGTAAGTATATGCCTCCCCTGCTCTCTCTCTCTCCCCCTCCCATGGGCTTTTCGGGTCCCCGGTCCCCTCCTGCGGCCTGTCTATCTTCCGCCCGCCCCCCTTCCCCATGCACCTCCCAGCTCCCGGGTTCCCCGAGTTTTTTCTTCCCCTGCTGCGTTCCGGTCCTCCTGCCGTCACAGCATGCGGGGGGTCGGGTACCGGGATACCGGTCTTTCAGGTGCCGGGCGCGGGGCCTCCTTTTTCTTACGGACCGCAACTTCCGGGATCCGGTCCGTGACGTCCGGTTCGAGGCCTCTTCTCATGCGCGCGCCGCTCCTTCCTTTCCTCCTGGTCCTTTTTTGAATTTCCCGCGCGCGGTCTTCTCCCGCGCGGGCCAACGCCTGACGTCACCACGCACGTGACGCGGCTTCTGTGCAGCCCGGTCGGTACGGCAGCCTGCAGACTGCGCAGCTCCACGGTCGGCAAGAGTCCTCAGTCCGTGGGACTACTACCCCCAGCCTGCTTTTTCCTGGCCAGTTTCTTCTGCCCATCCTGCCCTCAGCAGCCGTTCTGTGCTCTGACCGGACCTCTGCCATTTTCCGGATTTGTTTTCCTGGTAAGGTCTCTCTGGGACTATATGCCTGTTTTCTGGTTACTGTTCTGAGTTTCTCACTGTGTGTATTCTGTTATTCTGCAGGTTTGGTTACTTCTCAGCTGACTGCCTGAAGGAATACACTAGCTGGCTGGTTTTTTCTTACTAATATATATATATATATATATATATATATATATATATATATATATATATATATATTTAGTTTTTTCATTATGTCTGATTCAATATCTGAATCCTCACGCCGCCAGCATCCTCCTCCTTCCTCTGTTAACTACTATTTCTGTACGTCTTGTAACACTAAATCTGCTTCTGGCCACTCTCAGCCTATCTGCACTGCTTGTTCCATGCAGTCCTGTTCGTCTCTGTCCCCTGCTCAGGACCCCCCACCGGAGTCTGAGGAGTCTGCCCCGGCCTGGGCGCGCTCCCTCTGCCAGTCAGTGTCGCAGATGGCTCAGTTCTCTCAGTCTGTGGCAGCCGCCCTTGATCGCCTGTCTGCTTCTTCTTCAGCGCCTGCCCAATCCCGCTCCCACAAGCGTCCTCGCCGTGCCTCTTCTCGCTCTTCCTCTGGCTCCCCTGGAACTAGCCTGGCCCCTACGCATCTCTCTCCTAACAGACAATCTCATTCGCCTGGAGATCTGTCGGATTCTGAGTCTGCTTCCAACTCTGATCCTGAGGATGTTTCCCCTGCGGCTTCCACTGTGGACAGCCTTGTGGCCGCAGTCCGCGATACCTTCCAGTTGAAGGATTCACCGGACCCATCGCCCTCTGATGAGGTCTTTTTCCATAAAAGCGGCCACCGTGTCCGCAGCTCTTTCCCCAGTCACAAGGAATTTGATGACCTGTTTTCCAAATTTTGGAAGACCCCAGACAAGCGTTTCTCAAAGCCTAAACACTTGTCGGTTCTTTATCCTTTCCCTGAAGACCTTGTGTCTCGCTGGTCAGGTCCACCTTCAGTGGATCCCCCGATCTCTCGGTTGACCAAGGTCACGACCCTTCCGCTGGACAATGAGTCGTCCCTTAAGGATTCCACTGACAGACGCACCGAGTCCTTAGCTAAGTCAGCTTTTGAGGCCTCCGGCTCCTCTCTCCTACCCACACTTGCTTCCACTTGGGTGTCTAAGTCCATTTCAGTGTGGGCCAAGCAACTGAGGGACGGCCTTACCTCTGGCGTATCGGCCGAGGACTTAGCCGACCTCGCCCAACAGATTCAGGACGCGGCTCAGTACCTCTGCTCGGCTTCTCTGGACGCTGCAGCCTGCTCGGCTTTTGCGTCGGCCAATATTGTGGCCATTCGCCGGTCTTTGTGGCTTCGTGAGTGGCGGGCTGACAACGCTTCCAAGCGTTCTCTCACCAGTCTTCCTTTTGTGGGCTCTCATCTCTTCGGGAAGCGTCTGGATGACATAATTTCCGATGCCACGGGGGGGAAGAGTACCAATCTTCCCCAGCAGCGCCCCAAGCGTCAGGATTCCCGTCGCAAGCCAGGCTACTTTCGTTCCTTTCGGTCGCTCCCACCATCTCACTCCGGGAAAACTGCGGCCCCTCAGAACAAAAGGTCCGGTTTCTCCAAGAACCGTTCTTCCTGGCAGGCGCGATCTGCCGCCTCCCGCCCCCCCCTTTAAGCCTGGCACCTCCAAGCCCTCCTCCTCCTGAAGGTTCTCCCCCACCCGGATCTCCTCAGGTGGGCGGCCGCCTCCTGTTGTTCCAGGAGGTCTGGCTTGCGCATGTTCAGGACGCCTGGGTGCGAGAACTGATCTCACAAGGTTACAAGATAGAGTTTGTTTCCGTTCCCCGCAATCGTTTTTTCCTTTCTCGTCCCCCCAGGTCCCCTGTCCTGGCGGCCGTTTTTTTCCAGGCCATCCTTTCGCTCCTCTCAAAGGGAGTGATTGTTCGCGTCCCTCCTCTTCAACGGTTCCGCGGGTTCTATTCGAACCTATTCGTGGTTCCGAAGAAGGACGGTTCGGTACGTCCGATTCTAGACCTCAAGCGTCTGAATCGCCATGTCCGACTATCTCATTTCCGGATGGAGTCCCTGCGCTCTGTGATCGCTTCTCTGGAGCCGGGCGAGTTTCTCTCTTCAGTGGATATTCAGGACGCGTATCTTCACGTGCCGATTTTTCTTCCTCATCTACATTTCCTGCGTTTTGCAGTAGGGGGAAGAGCATTATCAGTTCGTAGCTCTCCCGTTCGGCCTGGCTTCGGCTCCGCGGGTTTTCACGAAGACCATGGCGGCTGTCATGGCTCTTCTTCGGGCTCGAGGTGTCTCAGTAACCCCTTACTTGGACGACATACTCGTCAAAGCCCCATCCGAGGACCAGAATTTAGAGAGCCTCCATATCACCCTGGATACGCTCTCACGCTTCGGTTGGCTGCTCAACCGCCCCAAGTCCTCCCTGATCCCTGCCCAGTCCATTGTTTTTCTGGGAATGCGTTTGGACTCAGTACAGGCCTGCGTTTTCCTTCCAGAGGAAAAGTTGCAGTCCCTTCAGGTCGACATCAGAGCTCTTTGCAGCCTCCGCCCTGTGTCCATACGCTCCTGTATGAGGGTTCTGGGGAAGATGGTGGCGTCTATGGAGGCGATCCCTTTTGCCCAGTTTCACTCCCGTCCCCTGCAGCTCTTCCTGCTGTCACGGTGGGACAGGTCACTCCCCTCTCTAGATCGGAGGGTGACACTACCGGCTCGCCTCCGTCGAGACCTTCAGTGGTGGCTGCGGTCTCCGAGCCTCTCTCTGGGTCGCTCCTTTCTTCCCATTCATTGGCAGATCTTGACCACCGATGCCAGCCTGCAGGGCTGGGGAGGGGTTTGGAACGATCTGACGGTTCAGGGAACCTGGTCGTCCAAGGAAGCTTGCCTCCCCATCAACATCCTCGAGCTGCGGGCGATTCGTCTCTCCCTTCTGCACTGGCAGACACAGCTCCGCGGTCTACCCGTTCGGGTGCAGACAGACAACGCCACTGCAGTGGCTTATGTGAATCATCAGGGCGGGACCCGCAGCAAGGCCGCCATGATGAAAGTGGTGCTGATCCTCTCCTGGGCGGAGGAGACCGTGCTTGCCTTGTCCACTGTTCACATCCCGGGTGTGGACAATTGGATGGCCAACTATCTGAGTCGTGCACGTGTGGATCCAGAGGAATGGACCCTGCATCCCGAGGTGTTCTCCCAGATCTGTCACAGGTGGGGGACACCGGATGTGGATCTGATGGCGTCTCGCTTCAACCACAGACTGCCGAAGTTCGTCTGCCGGACGCGGGACCCTCTGGCTCTGGCCTCGGACGCCTTGGTGATTCCCTGGCATCGGTTCAGCCTCCCTTACATCTTTCCTCCTCTCCCGCTTCTGCCGCGGGTGGTGAGAAAGATAAAGTCGGAAGGAGTTCCGGTAATCCTCGTGGCCCCGGACTGGCCACGGCGCGCCTGGTACACGGATCTCGTGAACCTCGCCGCCGACGTCCCCTGGCGTCTACCAGACCGGCCAGATCTTCTCACTCAGGGACCACTCTGCCACCCGCGTTTAGCCACGCTACGTTTGACGGCGTGGCTGTTGAAACCTGGATTCTGAAATCACGCGGTTTTTCTGATGCGGTCATCAGGACCATGATCAGGGCCCGGAAGCCTGCATCGGCGAAGATTTATTATCGTTGTTGGAGGGCCTACCTCCGTCATTGTGAGGCCTGTTCTGCGCCACCACTTCCTTTTTCTCTGGCGCGACTCCTTGCCTTCCTCCAGGCAGGCCTGGACGCTGGCTTATCCCTGAGCTCTCTTAAGGGCCAGGTCTCTGCCCTTTCAGTTTTTTTCCAGAGACCCTTGGCGTCAATTCCCCAAGTCAGGACTTTTCTCCAGTGGGTGGCGCACATTGCACCTCCTTATCGGCACCCAGTTCCCCCGTGGGATCTGAACCTTGTCCTGGATGCTTTGCAGTCTCCTCCGTTTGAGCCCCTCCGAGATGTACCTTTGGCTATCTTGTCCTTTAAGGTGGTTTTCCTGGTGGCGGTTACGTCTGTCCGGCGGATTTCGGAATTGGCAGCTCTTTCCTGCCGTCCTCCCCTGCTGGTGTTGCACCAGGACAAGGCGGTGCTTAGGCCCGTGGCTTCCTTCCAGCCCAAGGTGGTTTCCCCTTTCCACCTCAACAAAGATATTGTTCTTCCCTCTTTCTGCCCGGCCCCCTCTCATCCAAGGGAGCGCGCGCTCCACAAACTGGATGTGGTTCGCGCCCTGCGCATCTATCTTTCCAGGATAAAGTCTCTTCGGCACTCGGACTCACTCTTCGTCATCCCGGAAGGCCCTCGAAAGGGGTCAGCGGCGTCTAAGGCGACCCTGGCCCGCTGGGTCCGCTCCGCCATCGCTCAGGCTTACCGGAGTAAGGGTAAGTCGCCCCCGTTCCGGATTGCAGCTCACTCGACTCGTTCGGTTGGGGCTTCCTGGGCCATCCGTCATGGGGCCTCAGCTCTTCAAATCTGCAAGGCCGCCACGTGGTCCTCGCTGCACACCTTTTCGAGGTTTTACCGTGTGGACACGTTTGCATCGGCCGATGCGAGTCTGGGCCGCAAGGTCTTGTAGGCGGCAGTGGCTTCTTCCTCTTCTTAGCTCCACTCTGTCTCTTCCCACCCAAGGGACTGCTTTTGGACGTCCCATGGTGTCTGTGTCCCCCAATAAGACGCACGAGAAAGGAGGAGTTTTTACTCACCGTAAACTCTCTTTCTCGTAGTCTTCATTGGGGGACACAGCACCCACCCTCTGTCTGTTTTAAGGTTGCCTGTTGGCCTGTGTTTTCAGATTTTGAGTGTGGACTGTTTTTCTTTATGTTTGTTTCGGCTCCTCCTACTGCTTTTTCACTACTGAATTAGCTCAGTGCCAGTGGGCGGGTATAGCCTGCTGGGAGGGGCCGACTTAGTTTGTTTTTTCTTAGTGTCAGCCTCCTAGTGGCAGCAGCCTATACCCATGGTGTCTGTGTCCCCCAATGAAGACTACGAGAAAGAGTTTACGGTGAGTAAAAACTCCTCCTTTTTTTCACATATAATGGATAAGTAATGGAGTTGGCTAATTGACTGTTACATTACTAACCCACAATAATACCCCAGTATCCACTGCTGCTAGGGGTACCTGGAAGAACTGGGCACAGTCAAGTCCAGAGCATCAAAAATGCTCTGGTACTGGGTTAGCTGCAGGCTGCGATTGTTGGGTGGGGAGGGCCAGTATCTATGGCTTTTCAAATCCTGGCTTTATTAGGTTGCTGTTGCCTTGTTTTGATATGGCTGGTTAAGGAGATGCTAGGTGATCAGATCCCGCACTTTTTATAATTTTTTTTCTTTTTTTAAATCAAGTGTGGTCCCCCAGCATCTCGATAACCAGCCAGATACAAACAAGGAAACAATAACCTAATAAAGCCAGTATGAGAATAGCCATATATACTGGCCCTACCCACCCTAATACCAGCTCACAGCTGCCCCAGAGTCTTATTTTTGATGCTCTGGGCCGGACAATATCCAGCTCTTGGTGGTACCCCTGAAAGCAGGTGGCACCAGGGTAATAGTTGGGTTTATTGTTAGCTTTTTTAGGGTTAACAATGTACATAGTTATGGAACCGTCTATCAGACAGCTCCACTAATAAACCTGTATATATGGAGGGGGGGGGGGGGGGGGGGGGGGGGGGGGGGAAGGACACAAGACACCATTTCACAGAGAAAATGATATTCTATGTAGCTAACAGAATCGAACAAAACAGGGACCATGAAAAAGTAGAGAGAATACTTAACTGTCCTAATGGGAGTTCTCTTCGCTCCTGCCATCAGCTGTGAATGACTAGGGCTTCATGCATGTGCTGTAGTCAAGCAACAAACATTGCAGACCCTGGAGGTCCAGCTTCACATGTGCAAAGGAAGGTCCTCAATGCATATCCACAGCTATCAGTGCCAGGACAGGGAAGTATTTACTTACTCAGTTTAGCTGATTTATTGTGGTTTATTTTGGGTTCAATTCAGACAGACTCAAATTTTGATTTGTCAGGTTTGGCCAAAAAAGATTGCAAACATTTGAAAAGTTGATTCTTCTCTAGTTTAAAAAAATGAAAGATACCGTGTCAAGCTCTTTTTCTTCAACGCTGCTCTCATTCACTGTACATGTAGTGCTACTTGCACTAATGTGATCTGTGCTCTTGATGTTTTCATAGATAGCAGCAACAGCTTGAGAGAAAAATATAAGTGAAAATAATATATAACAATTTTAGTAATTTAACTTGTGTATCTGTCGTCAGAAACATATAAAAAGTTTCTAACACACAAAAACCTAATCATCACTTCCAATGGCATAAAAACTCAGGTGCAAGTTGGGTTGGCCAGTATTCACACACATACTAAACTAAGGCCAACACCACAACTGAAAAAACAATACTTCTACATGACACCATTCACACAAGCTTACTGCTATGCTTGGCAAGATGAAAATAAGCTCTTGGCACAGTTTGTTCAAAGTATGCCTCCTATCCGCTGCGTAGAAGCAGCTTCTTGTAGGATAGGTCTCTAAGTATCACCTTTCCTGGGCATCCACATAGGCACACATGGTGGGTTGAGACCTGACCATGCATCACTTAAAAGACACCGAGCAGATAGGCGAGTGCACATATCAGAAGGGACGGAGGCTTCTACGCAGTGGATGGGAGGCATACTTTGATCAAACTATATGCCAAGAGCTTCTTTTCATCTTTGCCACCATAGCAGTAGCCGTGTGTGAATGGTGTCATGTAGAAGCCTTGGTTTTTCAGTTGTGCTGCTGGATTTAGTTTAGTATTTCAAAGGTTTATACCACTGGCAGTCCGAGTGTTCAGACCTCTAGTAATAGGGAGAACGAGTGGAGAGAAGCGCAGCTTAGCGCACGCTCTCTCTCCTCTCCCAGGTCAGACTTTAACACTCCCATAGAAGTCTACGGGAGTTCTGGCAAACTCTCACGCCGGGAGCTCATTCTCCTCATCGCTGGCGGTCCGAACACAGACCGCAAGCAATATAATCTGCTGGGCATGAGTCTGTTCTATAACAATAACAAGTGATTGCCCAACATGGAGAGAAAATCCTAACACAGGGCGGAAGAACTGAGATTATAAATGACAGTAACCCTTTAAGACAAATACTCACTGTTATCAGACTCCTTTGCACTCTGTACAGCAATCAGTGCTGGCGTGCTCTGCTCTGGTTTGAACAACTTGCTACCTGTCTGCTGGGCCATTCTGTTCCCAGGAGTAAAATCTGTGGAGTTTAAGAGGGGACAACAACCTATCAGACACAAAGGTAATATGTGCGATGGGGACAGTAGAGGCATAAAATCCTGGGGAAAGCCAAAGCTTTGCATGGGGCAGGACCAAAATTCAAAGACATAATATAATTCAAACCCCCCTGTACTTTATGTGGCCACTGACACCAATCCAACTAGCAACAACATCCTATTAACAAACATTCTTTCACACAGGCTGTACAACATGGCCCCCAACTAATCTACATGTTACCCCCACTGTAAGAGACATGGGATCTACCTGACAAACCTCCATTTCGCATCTTTGTCAAACAAGAAGCAGCCCTCGGCAACACATCAAGCATACAACCTGCACAATAAAAACTCCAATTGCAACGATTTGCACCCCGTTACCATTCCCACTGCCCTTCTTACACTATGATCCAAATCACCCACTACACCCATAATGCTTCAACACACAATACTAAACCCCATGAACAACCCCACACTCAAATAATGCAACACGCAAAACCTCACCACACAGCTGCACCCCATTCATGCTCCTTATACACTTAAAATTGGTACCTCATGTTTTTCTACAACCAAAGTCGTTCAGTGTGAGGCTGCATTCACACTCATAATTTAAGTCCGTAGTTGGCCAAAAAACTTCACTTTCGGCAGAAAACAGCTGGAAAAACGTCAGTTTTTGGTCAAAAAAGGCTAAAAAACTGCAGTTTTTTGGCCAAAAATGCCAGTCCCATTTAGTAGAAAAGGATAGTTGAACAGCCATTTTTTGGGCCGTTTGACCAACAACTGCAGTTTTTCGGCTGAAAACACCCCTTTTTTGCGAATTACACCCATAAATTATAAGTGTGAATGCAGCCTTACTCATTTGACCCCAGCCCTATCGACTCTCCATGCACATGCTCTACAACCACCTCACAAGCAACCTGGGCTCTCCATGAGCCCCCAGGACAAACCCACAAAACCTGTCCATTTGCAACCCCCAATCAACCCATACCTCTCTAGGTGCACCAGCACAAGGCCCCCATGTCTGTCCAGGCACCCCCTCCCAACCCCCAATCCATTTCTGTGCATCCCACACCTCTCCATGCACCCAACACACAAGGTACAATGTATCTCTCCATGCACAGCCCACCCCCACACAAACTCCCCCATATTTCTCCAGAGAACCCCCTCAAGCATCTCTCTGCCCCCAAACACAAGCTCCCCTGTAGATCTCCAGAGAACCCCAACAAGCATAATCTCCAGCCCCCCCCCCACACACAAATTTATGCAGCCACCACAAGCATCTCTAAGTGCACACACAAGCACCGCCATATTTCTCCAGAGACCCTCCACAAGCATAACTTTCGCTCACCATCTTTCCCCAGTCTACCCCCCCCACCCACACATGCACAGACTAGCACCGCAGGATAGTAAACCCCCCCCCCCACACACACACACACACACAGACTAGCACCCCAGGATAGTACACCCCCCCCCTCACCCACAGACTAGCACCCCAGGATAGAACACCCCCCCTCACACACATATGCAGACTAGCACCCCAGGATAGAACACCCCCCCTCACACACATATGCAGACTAGCACCCCAGGATAGAACACCCCCCTCACACACATATGCAGACTAGCACCCCAGGATAGTACACCCCCCTCACACACATATGCAGACTAGCACCCCAGGATAGAACACCCCCCTCACACACATATGCAGACTAGCACCCCAGGATAGTACACCCCCCTCACACACATATGCAGACTAGCACCCCAGGATAGTACACCCCCCCCCCCTCACACACACAGACTAGCACCCCAGGATAGTACACCCCCCCCCTCACCCACAGACTAGCACCCCAGGATAGTACACCCCCCCCTCACCCACAGACTAGCACCCCAGGATAGTACACCCCCCCTCACACACAGACTAGCACCCCAGGATAGAACACCCCCCTCACACACACATGCAGACTAGCACCCCAGGATAGTACACCCCCCCCCCCCTCACACGCAGACTAGCACCCCAGGATAGTACAACCCCCCCCCCCCCCTCACACACAGACTAGCACCCCAGGATAGTACACCCCCCCCTCACACACAGACTAGCACCCCAGGATAGAACACCCCCCCTCACACACATATGCAGACTAGCACCCCAGGATAGAACACCCCCCCTCACACACATATGCAGACTAGCACCCCAGGATAGTACACCCCCCCCTCACACACACACAGACTAGCACCCCAGGATAGTACACCCCCCCCCTCACACACACACAGACTAGCACCCCAGGATAGTACACCCCCCCCCTCACCCACAGACTAACACCCCAGGATAGAACACCCCGCCTCACACACATATGCAGACTAGCACCCCAGGATAGAACACCCCCCTCACACACATATGCAGACTAGCACCCCAGGATAGTACACCCCCCTCACACACACACACAGACTAGCACCCCAGGATAGTACACCCCCCCTCACACACACACACACAGACTAGCACCCCAGGATAGAACACCCCCTCACACACATATGCAGACTAGCACCCCAGGACAGTACACCCCCCTCACACACATATGCAGACTAGCACCCCAGGACAGTACACCCCCCTCACACAAATATGCAGACTAGCACCCCAGGACAGTACACCCCCCTCACACACATATGCAGACTAGCACCCCAGGATAGTACACCCCCCTCACACACATATGCAGACTAGCACCCCAGGATAGTACACCCCCCCCACACACACACATATGCAGACTAGCACCCCAGGATAGTACACCCCCCCCACACACACACATATGCAGACTAGCACCCCAGGACAGTACACCCCCCTCACACACATATGCAGACTAGCACCCCAGGATAGTACACCCCCCTCACACACATATGCAGACTAGCACCCCAGGATAGTACACCCCCCTCACACACATATGCAGACTAGCACCCCAGGATAGTACACCCCCCCCCCCTCACCCACAGACTAGCACCCCAGGATAGTACACCCCCCCCCTCACACACACAGACTAGCACCCCAGGATAGTACACCCCCCCCTCACCCACAGACTAGCACCCCAGGATAGAACACCCCCCCTCACACACATATGCAGACTAGCACCCCAGGTCAGTACACCCCCCTCACACACATATGCAGACTAGCACCCCAGGATAGTACACCCCCCTCACACACATATGCAGACTAGCACCCCAGGATAGTACACCCCCCCCCCCTCACCCACACAGACTAGCACCCCAGGATAGTACACCCCCCCCCCTCACCCACAGACTAGCACCCCAGGATAGTACACCCCCCCCCTCACACACACAGACTAGCACCCCAGGATAGAACACCCCCCCTCACACACATATGCAGACTAGCACCCCAGGATAGAACACCCCCCTCACACACATATGCAGACTAGCACCCCAGGATAGTACACCCCCCTCACACACATATGCAGACTAGCACCCCAGGATAGTACACCCCCCTCACACACATATGCAGACTAGCGCCCCAGGATAGTACACCCCCCTCACACACATATGCAGACTAGCACCCCAGGATAGTACACCCCCCCCCCTCACACACACACAGACTAGCACCCCAGGATAGTACACCCCCCCCTCACCCACAGACTAGCACCCCAGGATAGTACACCCCCCCCCTCACCCACAGACTAGCACCCCAGGATAGTACACCCCCCCCTCACACACAGACTAGCACCCCAGGATAGAACACCCCCCTCACACACATATGCAGACTAGCACCCCAGGATAGTACACCCCCCCCCTCACACGCAGACTAGCACCCCAGGATAGTACAACCCCCCCCCCTCACACACAGACTAGCACCCCAGGATAGTACAACCCCCCCCCCCCCTCACACACAGACTAGCACCCCAGGATAGAACACCCCCCCTCACACACATATGCAGACTAGCACCCCAGGATAGAACACCCCCCCCTCACACACATATGCAGACTAGCACCCCAGGATAGTACACCCCCCCCTCACACACACACAGACTAGCACCCCAGGATAGTACACCCCCCCCTCACACACACACAGACTAGCACCCCAGGATAGTACACCCCCCCCTCACCCACAGACTAGCACCCCAGGATAGAACACCCTGCCTCACACACATATGCAGACTAGCACCCCAGGATAGAACACCCCCCTCACACACATATGCAGACTAGCACCCCAGGATAGTACACCCCCCCACACACACACACAGACTAGCACCCCAGGATAGTACACCCCCCCCCACACACACACAGACTAGCACCCCAGGATAGAACACCCCCTCACACACATATGCAGACTAGCACCCCAGGACAGTACACCCCCCTCACACACATATGCAGACTAGCACCCCAGGACAGTACACCCCCCTCACACACATATGCAGACTAGCACCCCAGGACAGTACACCCCCCTCACACACATATGCAGACTAGCACCCCAGGATAGTACACCCCCCTCACACACATATGCAGACTAGCACCCCAGGATAGTACACCCCCCTCACACACATATGCAGACTAGCACCCCAGGATAGTACACCCCCCCACACACACATATGCAGACTAGCACCCCAGGACAGTACACCCCCCTCACACACATATGCAGACTAGCACCCCAGGATAGTACACCCCCCCCCTCACACACACACAGACTAGCACCCCAGGATAGTACACCCCCCCCCTCACCCACAGACTAGCACCCCAGGATACCCAGGATAGTACACCCCCCTCACACACATATGCAGACTAGCACCCCAGGATAGTACACCCCCCCCCCCTCACCCACAGACTAGCACCCCAGGATAGTACACCCCCCCCTCACACACACACAGACTAGCACCCCAGGATAGTACACCCCCCCCCTCACCCACAGACTAGCACCCCAGGATAGAACACCCCCCCCCTCACACACATATGCAGACTAGCACCCCAGGACAGTACACCCCCCTCACACACATATGCAGACTAGCACCCCAGGATAGTACACCCCCCTCACACACATATGCAGACTAGCACCCCAGGATAGTACACCCCCCCCCTCACCCACAGACTAGCATCCCAGGATAGTACACCCCCCCCCTCACACACACAGACTAGCACCCCAGGATAGAACACCCCCCTCACACACATATGCAGACTAGCACCCCAGGATAGAACACCCCCCTCACACACATATGCAGACTAGCACCCCAGGATAGTACACCCCCCTCACACACATATGCAGACTAGCGCCCCAGGATAGTACACCCCCCTCACACACATATGCAGACTAGCACCCCAGGATAGTACACCCCCCCCCCTCACACGCAGACTAGCACCCCAGGATAGTACACCCCCCCCTCACCCACAGACTAGCACCCCAGGATAGTACACCCCCCCCTCACCCACAGACTAGCACCCCAGGATAGTACACCCCCCTCACACACATATGCAGACTAGCACCCCAGGATAGTACACCCCCCCCTCACACACACACACAGACTAGCACCCCAGGATAGTACACCTCCCCCCTCACCCTCACCCACAGGAACTTTTGGTAAGAAAGAATACCTGAAAAAAGCCCAGAGCTGTTCAGTCACACTCCATGAGGTTCTCCTGGTCCTCAGAGGTGCTAGAAAAGCCCGGGAAGACTGGCCAGAGCTGTTCAGTCACACTCCATCAGGTTCTCCTGGTCCTCAGAGGTGCTAGAAAAGCCCGGGAAGACTGGTGACTGAGCATAGCTCCGCCCACACAATGCTAGAAAAGCCCGGGAAGAGTGCAGACTGAGCATAGCTCCGCCCACACAAGAAGCGGGTCACATGGTCAAGACCATGTGACTGCTTACGTCAGACCTCCTTTTACCCACTCCATTCTAGCCCCTACCCATGTCCCAGAGGGGATAGGGTGTGTTGCTCTGCTGTTCCTGTGCAGTCGAGTCTTGTCCTCCACCTTCAGGAGACAAGTTGTGTGTCTAGTCCCTGTCACAGAGGAGACAAGTTCTGTCTGTCCTCTCTCCCTGCTAAGAGAGAGGCCTGCGTGTGCTCTGCTGCTCCAGTCCACTGGCTGTGTTCCTGTCTCAAGTCTCAAGATTCTCATCTGGGTGTTGATTCTTCAGTCATTCTTCAGTTCCTCTCATCATCATCTTCTCTAATCATCAACAGCAAGTATTTCATTCAAGTCTCATTCCACCCAGCATCTCAACTTTAGTTTACTACTACTCCCATCATTCAGCACGCTACTCTCACAGCCTATTGCAGCATCACCCATTACTCTGCTTTATTCAAGTTTGAACAAGGGAGAAAAAAGTGTACAGTCCAGCACTCCAAGGCGTTAGGGGAAGATGAATTAATAAAACATAACTTTTAATCTATGCTATTAAAATGATGCTTTAAAACCAACGCGTTTTACGCCATGGCGCTTTAATCATGGTTATGAAAATAAGCAAATTATCATGTCTTATAAGGGATGAAGCAACCAATCATGAATGCCGGCATGGCGTGCTCATGTGGGGGATAATGGTCCTAATCTGCACGTCATTTCGTAGTAAGTCATGTGACTGATCATGTTACCTGGACGCCATGTCTGGTTTGCAAGTCATGGGACTGATCATATTACCTGAACGCAATGTCTGAATACGGTTACGTATAATAATACAACAAGTCATTCTTGTGATTCATTCCATGTGGCATTCTAGTATTTAGGCGGAATATATATTCGGCTTCTTTGTATTGAAGCTTTTTCTTCCAATCACCTCCTCTCCTCGGATTGGGAACTTTTTTTTATGCCATAACATATAAAACTGGCGGGGTCTCCGCTATGTATTTGTAAAAAATGTTTTGAGGCACCGGAGGCGTTGAGTCCAAGTCCACCCCTAATGCTCAATAAATGTTCTCCTATGCGTTTTTTTTAAAGATCTGGTGATACAGCCCACATACTTCAGATTGCATAGGGTGCACTCTATTATATAGACAAGATGATGACTGTTGCAATTAATGAAGTCTCGCACTGTATAGTTCACGTTACTAGAACTGTCTGTGAAGTATCTCTTGGTTTCCAAAAATTTGCAAGTTTGGCATTTATTTACACCACATTTGAAGTTACCTGTGATTTTATTACTTCTAGTTACGTCCTCTGTGGTATACATGCTGGGGGATAATAAGTCCTTCAGAGAACGGCCCCTCCGGGCCACACAGCGGTGTCCTCCTTCTAGGATTTCTGCCAAGATGTCATCCTGTCTTATTAGAGGTAGGTTTTTGTTTAAAATAGCCACGATTTTTTCATATTCTGCACTATATTGTGTGGAAAAGGTTATAGGTGCATTTGTGGTGATAGTAGTGGTACAAGTATGGTTTCTGGAATTTTTCTTTTTTGATAGCAAATCGTTTCTGTTTCTGTTTTTGACTATGTTTTTTGCTCTTGTTATAGTTCCTTGTTTATAACCCCTCTGTTTTAAATCCGAGGAGAGGAGGTGATTGGAAGAAAAAGCTTCTATACAAAGAAGCCGAATATATATTCCGCCTAAATACTAGAATGCCACATGGAATGAATCACAAGAATGACTTGTTGTATCATTATACGTAACCGTATTCAGACATTGCGTTCAGGTAATATGATCAGTCCCATGACTTGCAACCCAGACATGGCGTCCAGGTAACATGATCAGTCACATGACTTACTACGTAATGACGTGCAGATTAGGACCATTATCCCCCACATGAGCACGCCATGCCGGCATTCATGATTGGTTGCTTCATCCCTTATAAGACATGATAATTTGCTTATTTTCATAACCATGATTAAGCGCCATGGCGCGAAACGCGTTGGTTTTAAAGCATCATTTTAATAGCATAGATTAAAAGTTATGTTTTATTAATTCATCTTCCCCTAACGCCTTGGAGTGCTGGACTGTACACTTTTTTTCTCCCTTGTTCCTACTTGTGAATCCACGCCCGGCCGCGTTTGGGATCCGTGCACCCACCCATCCCCCTACAGCATACAGGGAACTAGCTGTCTGCCATATCCAGGTGAGCTGATCCAATTACCTACTACTTCCAGTTTTATTCAAGTTTGCCTTATTCCCGGTTGCATCCGGAGACCGTTACAATAAATATACAACTACCGTTGTTTCTGAACCTTGGCATTGGTGTGATAATTGGTGCCCTGACTAAGGACAACGAAGAATCGCATGCCCAGTATTCCCGCATGGTCAGGAGCCGGTTTCCAGCTGTATCACCCTCGTGCCTACACCGTGACCACATTATCCTACAGCTGCCCCGGTTCCTGCCTTTTAGCACCATCTATCCTGCGGAGTGGTCTCTAGGGGCCAGGGCATCGCATATACTCTGGCCTAGGCCATTTTATACCCCGGGGTATATTCTGGCCTGGAGGGGTATAGTTTGGCCTAGGCTATTTTATACCCTGAGGTATACTCTGGCCTAGGCCATTTTATACCCCGGGGTATATTCTGGCCTAGGCCATTTTATACCCGGGTATAATCTGGACGGGGGTTAATCTGGCCTGCTACACCGGTTGGGGCAGTAGCCCGGGGCCCTGAGCTCCTGGGGGGCCCATGGCCACCCAAACACACTTGTACTTTTAGTGGTGTATTGTCTCCTTGCTACAGTTTTGCCATGATTTGCAAAAAATTGCAGCTTTTTTACGGTGATTGTGCATGTATCAGGACATCATGACATTATCTATACTGCACTATGAATAATGCGAATTATGCTAGCAATTCATGGCACCACTGTACTTGTGAGCAAAATATTATTTACAGTGTTGTATCACCTTAACCCCTTAACGACCAAGGGCGTTTAAAACTTTAAAACGTTTTAGAGGTCAGAATGTGCTAATTTTACTTTTTCATTGTAACCTTTAACAGTTTAACATTTTTTAAAAGTAGTAAGACATCACAGAAATTATACAAATGTGCAGTAATATAATTTTCACCACACAATAAAAAGTGGTGTAAACAACCCACACCCTAAATTAGCAATTTAAAATTTTTAGATTTCACCTTACAAAGATTTTTTTGGGTCAAAGTTGTAGGTCAAGTATGTAGTATTGTCGTTTTTAGGAGAAACTGGGTAACAAATTTTGGTAAAAATTAGAAATTTTAAGTCAAAATGGCATAATGCTAACGAAGTTCCTCAAACACCTATCGGGTCTAAATGTTCATTACACCCTGAGATGAATTCGCTAAAAGGTCTAGGTTTTAAAATGGGGTCACTACTAGGGGGTTTTCACTGCACTAGGACCACAGGGGCACAGCAAATGCACATGGTCATCAAAAAACTGTTTCGGCTAAATCTGTGTGTAATGACTAGTCAGGTATGAGAGCAGAGACACAGACAAGTGAGCCCTGAACTTACCCAATCCAGTGCCCCTGCCTTCTTACCGCAATCTGCCCTAGATGACAGCGTGTAACTTGGAGACGTTCCCTACACTGAGTAGGTGAAACACAAGACAAAACAAGACAAACAAAACACAATAAAGAAAGGTCAGCAATCCGGGTCATACACTGTCAGGTAGCAGAGGTACAGAGTAACAAGGCAAAAGCAAGGTCAGAACACAGGCAGAAGATCAGGGCAAGCAGCAAACAAGGAAGGTCCAGGAACAAGCCAAAAGGTCAGAAACAGGAGACAATAACAAACCAGGGAGCTGAGACACTGTGTGGATGCACACCAAACACACACACTGGGAGCAAACCTGCCTGTCACAGAATGCAAGCCAAACCAAGGTTAACCCTGCAATTGCGGAAAAGAAACGAGTCCAGCTCCCGGCAAGGTGGAATCAAGTGCGTTGTTTATTGTATCTCCGTCACCGTACACACGTGCGGCATGCCCCAAACTGAAGCCTACGCATTTCGGCTGCTACACCGCAGCCTTAATCATGGCCAGCCATGATTAAGGCTGCGGTGTAGCAGCCGAAACGCGTAGGATTCAGTTGGGGGCATGCCGCACGTGTGTACGGTGACGGAGATACAATAAACAACGCACTTGATTCCACCTTGCCGGGAGCTGGACTCGTTTCTTTTCCGCATCTACTCAGGACACCTGTTGGAGTGTGAGCCCGTGCTGTGAAGCTCGGTGGATGGGGTAAGCTGGCTTTTTTCCGTTCATAACCCTGCAATTGCCAGAGAACACAACAGAGGCAAACTGAGCAGAGAAATAGGCCAGTGTACAGATTACCATCAGCGGCGTCTTGTCCGAGCGTCCTGAGCACAGGAGACCGATGCTGATGCAAAGTCAGGTAAATTGCTAACAGTACCCCCCCCCCCTTCTACGAGGGGCCACTGGACCCTTACTCGAAGGACCTGGTTTAGAAGGATTGTTTGAATGGAACTGTTTAATCAGACGTGATGCATGGATATCTTTCTCCGATACCCAGGTCCTTTCTTCAGGACCGAAACCCTTCCAATGGATAAGGTACTGAATAGAGTTTTGAACCTTACGTGAGTTAAGGATTTTCTCAACCTCATATTCCAGATTCCCTTGGATAACCAGAGGGGCCGGTTGCATAGAGGGAACTACTGGAATTACATATTTCTTCAACAGACTCTTATGAAAAACATTATGTACCCGAAGTGAACGGGGTAGATTTAATCTGAAAACAACTGGGTTAATGACCTCTGAAATAACATAAGGTCCCACAAACCTTGGAGCAAATTTCCCTGATGGTACTTTCAATTTCAAGTTTCTGGTAGACAACCAAACCTTATCACCAACCTTGTAATCTGGGCCAGATATGCGTCTTTTATTAGATTAAGCTTTAGAAGATTTTTGGGCTTTAACCAAGTTCTCATGAGCTTGGGCCCAAACTGTGCACAGTTTTTTGAAAATGCATTCGGCTGATGGGTTTACAGACTCTGAACTATGAACAGATGAGTACCTGGGATCAAAACCATAGTTACAGAAGAACGGAGACATGCATGTGGAAGATAACTTCTTATTGTTTAAAGCAAATTCGGCCAGAGGCAGATAATCTTTCCATTTATCCTGGGTATCAGAGACAAAACATCTAAGAAACTGTTCGAGTGATTGATTAATTCGTTCTGTTTGACCATTAGTCTGAGGGTGAAATACAGATGAAAATTACAGTGACATACCCAATTTTCCACAAAACTCTCTCCAGAAATTAGACACAAATTGAACCCCTCTATCAGAGACAACATTTTCAGGAATACCATGTAAGCGTAAAATATGACTGATGAACAAGGACGCCAACAGGCGAGCATTATGGAGCTTTCGGAGTGGGATCAGGTGACACATCTTAGAAAACCGGTCTACTACTACTCAGATGATAGTTTTACCTTTAGAAACTGGCAAGTCAGTAACAAAATCCATGGAAATATTAGTCCAGGGTCGTTTAGGTACAGGCAGAGGTTGTAGGAGTCCCTCAGGTAACCTTCTAGGGGTTTTAGATCGGGCACAAACCTCACAGGCCTCTACAAAGCTTTGCACATCCCTTGACCAAGATGGCCACCAATAGTTGCGAGAAAGAAGATACTTAGTGCCAGCGATGCCCGGCTGCCCAGCTAGGACAGAAAAGTGAGTCTCTTCTAAAACTCTCAACCGAAGATTATGTGGTACAAATAATTTATCTGACGGGGTATTTATAGGAGCCAGCGATTGAGAGTCTACTACCTGAGTAGCAAGGTCTGGTTGGAGTATAGCTACTACTACCCCAGGAGACAAAATTTTCTCAGGATCACCTCTGGAGGCATCACTGGCACTGAAACTTCGGGAAAGGGCATCGGCTCGGACATTTTTTGAACCAGGCCGATAAGTAACAACAAAATCAAATCTGGTAAAAAACTAAGCCCACCTAGCCTGCCTAGGCGATAATCGTTTAGCCTTATCAAGATATAACAGGTTTTTATGATCTGTCAGTACAGTAATCTGATGTCGAGCCCCCTCCAGAAAATGTCTCCACTCCTCGAGAGCCCATTTTATGGCCAACAGTTCTCTATTACCGACATCGTAATTTTGTTCAGCAGAGGAGAATTTTCTAGAGAAAAATGCCACTAGTCTGAGATTGGTCAATGAATCGGAACCTTGGGACAACACTGCCCCCACTCCTATCTCAGAAGCGTCAACCTCTATAATAAAGGGGCGGTTATGATCAGGTTGAATCAAGACTGGAGCATCAGAAAAGCTTTTCTTTAACTGCTCAAAAGCTTGAATGGCATTGGGGGACCAGTTAACCAAATTTGCACCTTTGCGGGTCAGATCAGTGAAAAGTTTGGCAATAACAGAGAAGCTCTTGATAAATTTTCTTTAATAATTAGCAAACACGAGAAACCTTTCCAAAGCCTTAAGCTTAGAGTGTCTTTCCCATTTTTTGATAGCTTTAACTTTAAGGGGGTCCATGCACAATGACTCAGGCTTAATTATATACCCCAAAAAGGTGACTTCTTGAACCCCAAACACACACTTAGACAGTTTGGCATACAACTGATTCTGGCGAAGAAGCTGCAACACATCTCTTACATGTTTAACATGAGAAGACCAGTCAGGGGAGAAGATCAATATATCATCGAGGTAGACCACAACATATCGACCCAAGGTCTCTCTGAACACATCGTTTACAAAATGTTGAAAAACGGCTGGAGCATTGCTGAGACCGAAGGGCATCACTAAGTTTTCAAAATGCCCCTCAGGGGTATTAAATGCCGTCTTCCATTCATCGCCCTCTTTAATTCTAACCAGGCCCCACGTAGATCAATTTTTGAGAACCACTGGGCACCCAAAACCTGATTAAAGAGGTCAGGAATCAATGGCAGAGGGTATTGGTTCTTTATGGTTATCTTGTTTAGTTCCCTATAATCAATACAGGGACGCAAACCTCCGTCCTTCTTCCCAACAAAGAAAAATCCCGCCCCTAAGGGAGATGAAGATGGACGGATGTGACCCTTGCATAAATGCTCTCGAATGTACTCTCGCATGGCCTTTCTTTCTGGAATGGACAGATTAAAGATTCTCCCATTAGGAAACCTAGAACCTGGAACAAGATTTATGGTACAATCATATTCACGATGTGGGGGTAATAGGTCAGCAGAGCTTTTAAAGAATACATCGGCAAAATCTGCAATAAACTCAGGGATAGGACCTTCATCAGTAATACTCTCGGTAAGGTTTAAGGAAACACAATGAGAATCACACTGTTTACCCCATTTGATTAATTCTTGTGATGACCAGTCAAAGACAGGGTTATGCAGACCTAACCATGGCAATCCTAAAATAACATTGGACGTGAGATTATCCATGACCAGGAAGTGCATGCTCTCAAAGTGAATGGACCCAATCTGAACATTCAACTGAGGTGTAACGTATCGGATTTTACCCCTGGCCAATGGGGTAAAATCTGCACCCGTCACTGACACAGGATTTTCAAGAAGCAGGGGACATATATTTAACGCAGACAAAAACAAAGAACTGATGAAGTTTTCAGAAGCTCCAGAATCTACCTGAGCTGAACCAAAAATTTGCTTGTCCCACACAGACAAAATCACAGGCAACATCAGTTTGTCAATCTTAACAGTAGATGCCGGTCCACCTGAGTGACGCTCCCCCTCGTCACTCGGGCGTTGGAGTTTTTCCACCGGCTGACTAGGACTAGTAGGCTTGGATGGACACCTGTTCACACGATGTCCAGGCTCTCCACAATATAGGCACAGATTGTTCTGGATGCGATGAGCTCGCCTTGCCATGGCATTCACAGAACCCAGCTGCATGGGTTCCTCCTGACTCAGGGAGAGAGCATTAGGTAAACATTCATAGGTTGAGTAGACAGGAGAGAAAGATTTAGAGATGTCAGAGAAGTCTTTTTCCTTACGTCTTTCCCTAAGGCGTCTATCTATCCTCACCGCCAATGTCATAGCACTCTCTAACGTGGTAGGTTCTGGATGACCCACCCATGCATCTTTTATATCTTCAGTCAAACCCTGCTTAAAAAAAGCCTTAAGTGAAGGTTCACCCCAAGAAGTAACAATGCTAAATTTTCTGAATTCAGAACAGTAATCCTCCACCGGTCGTTTGCCTTGTCGGATGGAGAGTAAATTATCTTCCGCCAATGACACATAATCAGTTTGAGCATAAATAACCCCAAGAGACAAAAGGAATTTCTCCAAATTACTCCATTCCTCCGCTTCTGGTGGAATTTTGAGAGCCCAAGCTTGTGGATCCCCCTGGAGTAATGAGACTACAATGCCTACTTTCTCCTGTTCAGAGCAGAAGTGGTTAATTCGAAAATAAAGTCTGCAAGAGTCTCTAAATGATTCAAATTTCTCTCTATCACCTGCAAACCTATCTGGCAACAACATTATAGGTCTGCTAGGCCTAGGAGCAGGAGGGGATATAGTGGCTACCTGAGCCTGCTGAGCAGACAACTGATCCACATGTTTGGCCAATTCAGTGACTAATCCTGCCACCCCTTCCATGTGGCTGACTAATTCTTGCACAGACGCCATGTCAAAGGGGGGCAGTGTAGGCTGGGTATTAGGTAATGACTAGTCAGGTATGAGAGCAGAGACACAGACAAGTGAGCCCTAAACTTACCCAATCCAGTGCCCCTGCCTTCTTACCGCAATCTGCCCTAGATGACAGCGGGTAACTTGGAGACGTTCCCTACACTGAGTAGGTGAAACACAAGACAAAACAAGACAAACAAAACACAATAAAGAAAGGTCAGCAATCTGGGTCATACACTGTCAGGTAGCAGAGGTACAGAGTCACAAGGCGAAAGCAAGGTCAGAACACAGGCAGAAGATCAGGGCAAGCAGCAAACAAGGAAGGTCCAGGAACAAGCCAAAAGGTCAGAAACAGGAGACAATAACAAACCAGGGAGCTGAGACACTGTGTGGATACACACCAAACACACACACTGGGAGCAAACCTGCCTGTCACAGAATGCAAGCCAAACCAAGGTTAACCCTGCAATTGCCAGAGAACACAACAGAGGCAACCTGAGCAGAGAAATAGGCCAGTGTACGGATTACCATCAGCGGCCTCTTGTCCGCGCGTCCTGAGCACAGGAGACCGATGCTGATGCAAAGTCAGGTAAGTTGCTAACACTGTGTTAAATATGCAAAGCAGGCATCCTTCCCTTCTGAGCTCTGTTGTAAGCCCAAACCACATTTTATAACCCCATATGGGGTAATGATGTACTCAAGAGAAATTGAGTAACAGTTTTTGGAGGGACTTATTCCCTTATGTTTCTTGTAAAAATTAGAAATTGTGAGCCAAAATTTAATTTTACTGGAAATTATTTTAATATTTATAGTTATGGACCAATGCTAAAAACTTTCTTCAAACACTCCTGGGGTCCATATACCCACTACATCCCTATATAATTTTTTTGAGGGGTACAGTTTACAAAATGGGGTAACTTCTGGAGGATTTCCTCTTTACTGGTACAATGAGGGGAGCTGCAAATGTGTATAGTGCCCAGAAACAGTTCCATCAAAATGGTACCCCTTCCCTTCTGAGCCCTGCTGTCAAAACAGTAGCTAATGATCAGATATGGCATACTGCTGCACTCAGAACTAAATGCGTAACATGTTGATAATTGCCCTGTCTTCTTTGTAATTTTAAAATATAAGCTGAAAAAAATATGATATTGGAGTTTCCATTTTTCATTTTTACAACCTAATTCTAACACATTCTGTGTAATATCTGTAGGGGTCAAAGGCTCACTAACCCCCTAAATAAATTCCTTGAGTGGTATAGTTTCCATGGTTCAATGGTTTAATATTTCAGGGTTTTTTTGCAAACCCAACATGGTGCATTAAAAACACCCAAATATAAGAAGGCCTCAAAATCCCTAGGGTGGTCCTTTATTTCTGAGGCCTGTGTGCAAGGCAAGGAGCACATTAGCGCCATATATAGGATACTTCTAAAAACAACAGTTTTAGAATAATATGTATTCAGTTGATTTTTTTTAATACCTGCTATGTTATGCCCCTTTCACACAACAGTATTAGGCTAAAACGTCCATTTTTATTAGAAGTCCATCAATTAAGGACAAATAACAGAAGTTATCTTATATCAATGGCTGTTATCCATATAATATTGGTCGTTGTTATAAAATAACGTCCCTTATTTGTCATTAATTGATGGACTTCTAATAAAAATAGCCATCATTTATACAGTGTGTGAACACATTAGGGGACATTGATCAGGACTGGCGTACTTGTATGCCACCCATACTGTCCACAGTTACGGATCCATATCCTTTGAATGGGTCCATGCAATTGTGAATGGCTATGGATGCCCACCATAGTGCTGCTGGAGCTGCAGTCCGCATATGTGGACAGCTCTACGAATGTGTGAATTTAGCCTTATGAGAAAAAAAAATTCAAATAGAAAATTAGCAAAAAAGTTAAATTTCTTAAAACTTTAATTTATTTAGTTTATTCCTGTGAACCACCTAAAGGAATAAAAAGGTTCCTATAGACTGTTGTAAATTCTTTAACCCCTTCGCGTCCCATGATGTACCTTGGCGGCACAAGGGGACCCCAATGGGACCCCGCTCTGAATGGCACCGCTCCCGTCTGCTATCTTCAGCTGGGAAGCGCCTCTATTAGCCGGCGCGGGTCCCGTTGCCGCAGCAGCTAATTAAAGAGGATGTACCACCAGGTACATCCTCTTTAACCTGAACCCAATGATCAAACGGCGCCGGCACAGGGAAGCCGGTGCCGCGGTCCGTTTTTCGAACCGAGGCCCGGTTCCTGTGCACGGCGCCGTTCTATGCACCGGAACCGGCCGGTGCTCAAGCACTGGAGGTCAGCCGGGCCGCCCCAGTGGGAGGGAATTCCCTCCCCTGTATGACGCGGCTCCCTTAGAATGAATGGAGCCGCGTCATACAGGGGAGGGAATTCCCTCACACTGGGGGAGGCCCGACCAGCCTCCAGTGCTTCAGCACAGGTTCCGGTGCACAGTATGGCGCCGTGCACGGGAACCGGTCCTCTGTCCGAAAAGCGGACCGTGGCACTGGCTTCCACTTGCTGGCACCGTTCGATCAGTGGGTTCAGGTTAAAGAGGTGGTACATCCTCTTTAAGCATTTGAATACAGCTGTCAAACCGGACAGCTGCATTTAAATGCTTTGTACCTGTAGTCCCTGGTGTCTAGTGGGTTGGATCCCCCCCCGGGATGCGATCGTGGAGGGGAGATCCGTTCTTCTCAATTACGCTGATCCCGGCTTGGCAATACATTGCTACCGCCTGCAGCAGGCAGGAGCAATGTATCACTGATCTTATTGATCATTGCTGTCTGTATACACAGCATTGATCTCTATGAGAGATCAATGCCGTGTATTTAGAAGTCCCAAATCACTCTCCTTTTCCCATTTTATAAATAAATATAAATAAACAAATAAACAAACTTGTTTGGTATCACCACGTGCGTAATCGCCCAAACAATCAAATTATCACATTCCTGATCTCACACGGTAAATGGCGTAAGCGCAAAAAAATCTAAGCGCAAAATTGTGCATTTTTAGTCACATCAAATCCAGAAAAAATGTAATAAAAAGTGATCAAAACGTTGCATATGTGCAAACAAGGTACCGATAGAAAGTACAGATCATGGCGCAAAAAATGACACCTCAAACAGCCCCATAGATCAAAATATAAAAGTGTTATAAGGCTGGGAATAGAACAATTTTAAACATTATTTAGGTTTTTTTAAAAGGTTTTAATTTTTTAAAAGCCATCAAATAATATAAAAGTTATACAAGTTACATATCGTTGTAATCATACTGATGTGAGAAACATAGATAATATGTCAGTTTTACCATAGGGTGAACGGTGTAAATGTGAAACTCACTGAAATCAAAACAAATTCCTTTTTTTTTCAATATGACAGCACAAAGGATTTTTTTCCGGTTTCGCAGCATATTTTATGGGAAAATAAAGTATGTCATTGCAAAGTAAAATTGATTTTTCAAACAATTAGGGCTCATATGGGTTTCTATGGTGCTTTATGGGGTTACTAACACACAGGTTTTTTAAATCTAGAAATGAACCAGTCCATTAGAAATTCGATTTTGCAGATAGTCATGAAAATTTTCTAATTTGCTGCTAAACTTCTAAGCCTTAAAAAGTCAAATGACATTCTCAGAATTGCTTGGATAAGTTAATAAATCCCAGAGCTATAACTCCATAAACAAAGACAGGTAAAATAGAAACATGGGCCTTGAGCCCTGATAGCTTGATCTCTAGAGGTTAATGTTATGACTGATCAAATTATATACATGTAAAGCCAAACAATATTTAACACATGTAAATATACAGTATAATAATATGTAAATGTAATATGTTATGCCACATATTCCTAACATTATCAGCAATGAATTGCACATGTCAGCTGGGCTGTGTTTGCCCTATGTTGGCTGGATTGAATGTAACGATAAGACAAGATAAGGGTTGCCTGGTCTCCGCTTCCTGGTGTTTAGCATATATAGCTACATAATATGTCTGGTTAGCAGGGAAAAAAAGTATTCACTTACAGTTTGTCCATAAATACAAAATGCCATCATGGTAACATGTTTTTTAGCTTCTACCAGCAATGGCTCTGCACTGTATGGTCCCACAGTTAGGACATAGAGCAGCATAGGCTGTCTGTTTTATCAATGGGACACACACAAAGCCATCTATAGCAACTGTTTTGTGTACTCTTAAACATATAAGCCAGTATGACCTGTGACACACAAGACAATATACATACCAGCCCTTTACTATCTCTGTCACACCCATCTTACCTCCCATATAACCTGTTCCCTGTGTCACTATTTGCTTCACTCTCTCATACAGAAAAGCTGCTTGTGCACCTGTCACGTATCACCTACTTGCTTTACATTACCTCAGAATTTCAAGGTAAGCTTAAATATTAGAGTGGCTGGAGATCAGTCCATTTTACATTTAATTAAATATGTAGGTTAAAAAATTTATATATTGTCAGACCCTGTCGTTGGGATCTGCTGGAAACCATGTTTATGTACACGGTTATTTATGATAATCTTCCTCTTTCCTATGTTCACACAACGCTTCCTCTCTGTTCGGAAACTGGGTTTAAAATTACGTCCACCATTTCACTGTTCAGCTGCCCGTCAGTGCAATGACAGCTGTTGGTACATTATTCTAGTTTAGGTGGACTAATTGGCCTTTGGATGTAACTATAGTTGAAATGTCCATTGAAACTATTAGTAAAAACGGTAAAAGGACGGTGAAAAAAGAACAACTAAAAAATAACGTCCGCTGTTTGCAAACGATGTCCAAAAATAATTGTCATGATCATTATTTTAATGTCTGCACAGATAAGATCCATCATTTTATACACTGTGTGCACTGGACGTCTGTCATTCCATTGACTTCAATGCACTGCATTAAAGTCAATTAAGTTGTAGCAATAATGAACTTAAAGCGTAACCGTCATTTCAGGGTCATTTTTTTTAAAACATTAAATATCAACAGTTCAAGCGATTTTAAGAAACTCTGTAATAGGTTTTATGTACTGAAAGAGTTAACTTGTGGACTAAAAAAGCAACCTCCCAGCCCCCACCCTCACTGCAAAAGAAGCAGGATTTCTCTGTCCATTATGTGTCTATGGAGAGGGGAGGGGCTGTTAGGAGTGACTGAGCACGGAGGATTTCTGCAAAGCACAACACTCTCTAATCTTTTCTCAGTAAGTTGATAGATAAGCACTGACCTTTCTGAAACCCGAATCCTGCGTTTTAGGTGCCCAGACAGTCTACAAACAGCTGACTTTCATGTCACCTCTTCCTGCTCCCTCATCTCCCTCGGCCCCTCCCCCCTTCATAGGCTTACAATGGAGAGAGCAGAGCCCGTCTTCACTGGCTTCTCTGTAATGAAGACGGATTTGCCTGATAATGCACAGATAAGAAGTCAGGGGGGGAGGCAGGGAGATTGCTTCTTGAGTACAGGAGGCGGCTTTTTTGGCTGATAAAACCTATTACAGAGTTTCTTAAAAACGCTTATACTACGGATTTCTGCAATAAAAAAAAAAACATGACAGTTACGCTTTAATTTTAAATAGAAAAGGCTTCTGCCTATTCTCTTTTTTCGGCATTGTGTGAACATAGCCTTACAATGTACCCCAGTTTGCCTTACTTTTTATATAACACGGTTCTTAGCAACAGTTTTATTGTCATGAGAAAGCATGTGCAATGTGATCTGACACCTTACATTATGTTCACAAAATACAATGATGCTACATTGATTATTTGTCATATAATCCTTTATAGCTATACTGCATCTTCTATGTAAGGGAAGCAGCGTATTTACAAATTATAAATCCATTTTTTTAACCAGCTATCCATGACGTTTTTGGAAGTGCTCAGTGTGTTCGCTTACAATACTTCTTTTTATATACAGTAATATTCTGCCATTTTAGCAAATTAACTACTTTCTCAGCTTTGTATTATTGTAATTTGTATACTATACTATAATCTATATCTATATCTATCTATATATTACTATAAAAGATTATCACCTGTTACCAACCAAGTTTTACAGATGGCAAATAGAATATGCTGTTTACTTGCTGACAAAGCCTGTGATGTTAGGACATCTATAAAATAGCATAACAAGTGGGTGCAATAAGATGTGTAAGGCTGGTGTCACACATAGTGGCTTTTTAGGAAACTGCCATTGCAGCTTTTGAGCCAAAACCAGAAGTGGATTCAAAATAATGGATAAAATAAAGGAAGCACTTATGTCTTCTACCTGCCAGATACACTCCTGGCTTTAGCTCAAAAACTGCAGTGACAGTTTAAAAAAATGCCATGTATGAACACGGTGTTATAGGGATTATCACCAGGTTTATACTGCCAGGGCTGCCATCAGGAATTTCGGGGCCCCATACAACCAAAGTGTCTGGGCCCCCCACATTATTAAAAAAAAAAAAAAATTGTGTGTTCGACCCACGCCTTGCTGGGAGGTATAATTTGGTTCAGATCAATTCTAGAGAACTGGCTCATATACCCCATTTTTCCCAGTGGCTTAAAATGTAACCTCTGTTATACAGTTATAAAATTGTAGAAACTAAATGTGAACAAGGTGCAATTTAAATGTCACCATACAGACACTAACTTGTATAGCTGCCTCTTGTGCTCTGTATGCAGTGCATTATATTCACCCCTGCAACGTACTATTTATAGCGTGTCTACAAGCCCAGCGGGGCTCATTATGATGGAGACTAAAACTTATACAAGAGTGGGGTAGGGGTTCCCCTGTATTCAGAATGCTGTTGAGTACTAGGCAATGCCCTGTTTGGGGTTATTGAATTTCGAGGGTCTGGGGGGCTGTTTGATTTGTATATATTCACCAATATCCCCCCCCCCGGTATGCTCACTAACATAGAATATGTTGATAAGGCTAATATAATGAGGCTGTTCCATGTTAGTGAGCATATACAAATCACACAGCCCCCCAGGCAGACTAGTTTAGCTCACCCAAGACAGTGATAGCGAATTCATGGCGGTAAGAACACTTTCTAGGAGATCCTGTTTGTGCAGCAGAGGTGTCTTTATCCTGCTCTGCATAGACCCTCGAAATTCAATAATCCCAGACGGGGCATTGCCTAGCACTTAACAGCATTCTGAATACAGGAGAACCCCTACCCCACTCTTGTATAAGTTTTAGTCTCCATCATAATGAGCCCTGCTGGGCTTGTAGACACGCTATAAATTGTACGTTGCAAGGGTGAATATAATGCACTGCATACAGAGCACAAGAGACAGCTATACAAGTAAGTGTCTATTTGAATTGCACCTTGTTCACATTTAGGTTCTACAATTTTATAACTGTATAACAGAGGTTACATTTTAAGCCACTGGGGAAAATGGGATATATGAGCCAGTTCTCTAGAATTGATCTCACACAGAGACACCAGTACACATGTATACAGACACCAGCACACATGTATACACACATACAGACACCAGCACACATGTATACAGACACCAGCACACCTGGGCACGATGAAGTTTTAACTTCTGCAACCTGGAGAAATCACCTGATATCACCTGCAGTCCTATGTAACACCACATAACACAGTGGTATCTCTGAGTACAGATAATGTAGTAGATTTCACCTGCAGTCCTATGTAACAGCACAGATAACACAGTGATATCCCTCTGAGTACAGATAATGTAGTAGTCACCTGCAGTCCTATGTAACAGCACAGATAACACAGTGATATCCCTCTGAGTACAGATAATGTAGATGTCACCTGCAGTCCTATGTAACACCACAGATAACACAGTGATATCTCTGAGTACAGATAATGTAGTAGTCACCTGCAGTCCTATGTAACACCACAGATAACACAGTGATATCTCTGAGTACAGATAATGTAGTAGCTGTCACCTCGGGGCGCCCCTACTAAATGATGTTCTACAAAATAAGAAAAGTGTCATACAGTGACTCACAGGTGACGTCTTCTTTGATCTGAGGCGTCACTTTCCCTTTTCCTCTCCATCCGGCCCAGTCCGCCATAATGATTTCTTCCAGATATGTTTTATCTTTTCAGAACCTGCAAGACAAACAATTTAGGCTCCGCACATTTCTAGCAACTTCCTTCCCTTTCTCCCTCCTGTAGGCTCCCATAGTAACTGCGCTGTTTGGTGTTATGTGCAGTAAAGCGAGTAGGAATGTAGGATGCCCCCTGTATGTAGGATCCCCTGCTGTGCCCCCTGTATGTAGGATTCCCTGCTGTGCCCCCATGAGCTAATAACACAGTGAACTAATAATGCCCCCAGAGGTGCCCCCATGAACTAATAATGCCCCCAGAGGTGCCCCCATATACTAATAATGCCCCCGGAGGTGCCCCCATGAATTAATAATGCCCCCAGAGGTGCCCCCATGAATTAATAATGCCCCCAGAGGTGCCCCCATACACTAATAATGCCCCCAGAGGTGCCCCCATACACTAATAATGCCCCCAGAGGTGCCCCCATACACTAATAATGCCCCCAGAGGTGCCCCCATACACTAATAATGCCCCCAGAGGTGCCCCCATGAGATAATAATGCCCCCAGAGGTGCCCCCATGAGATAATAATGCCCCCAGAGGTGCCCCCATACACTAATAATGCCCCCAGAGGTGCCCCCATACACTAATAATGCCCCCAGAGGTGCCCCCATACACTAATAATGCCCCCAGAGGTGCCCCCATACACTAATAATGCCCCCAGAGGTGCCCCCATATACTAATAATGCCCCCAGAGGTGTCCCCCATGAACTAATAATGCCCCCAGAGGTGCCCCTAAAAAAACAAACATCCTACTCACCTAATCCGCGCTGTGCAGGCAGCAGCTCTTCCTCCTCTTTGGGCTCCATCTTGCGAGCCGCAGGGACGGGACTTCCGGCAGGCGTGATGACGTCACATCATCACGCCTGCCGGAGAGGTCACGGCCCGGCCTCCCATAGGCTGCTGGTATGAAGTGGCGGCAGCCTATGGGAGAGAATACAGGAGTAGGACGCTGCCAGGTCCTGCTCCTGTATTCTGATCGCTTTAATGTTCCGCCCGCTCCATGTGCGGGCGGAACATCAAAGCGATCTGTGCATCCCGAGAAGCTGCGCAGCCGCAGCTTCTCGGGATGCTCAAAAACAGGTGGCAAGGGGGGCCGTGCGGGCCCCCCTAGCGTAGCGGACGGGGGCGGCGGCCGGCGGGCCCGACGGGCCCCCCCCCATGTCTCTTAGGGTCCGGGCCCCATACGGCAGTACCAGTTGTACTGCCCTATCGGCGGCCCTGTATACTGCTCTATTTTTTGCTGCAGTAGTTTTCTGGTTCAATGTTTTGTTATTGAAGTTTTTCATGCTGCAGTAGTTTTTCTAAAATTCATGTTTATTAGCTGCAAACTATAGACCAGCAGTTCATCAACATGCTCTGTAGTTCACAGGGTTTCTGCCATTACTGTTTGCTGCAGAGCTACAGGCTACATTCACACGTTCAGTAGTTTTTCAGGACCGTATATGATGTCTGCAATCTACAATCTTTGTCTGCAATCCACAAAAAAATTAATCCGTATTACATCTGTATTGCATCTGTAATCCATATTTTTTGCAGATCAGCAAAAAAGTTATGGATGTTATGGATGTTTCATTTGTAAAATCTATGGGTGCTCCCATAGATGGGATATACTGTAATTACGCCCAGTACTAGAGCTTGTCAGCAATTTTTGTGGATGCAATTTTTGCGGATTGAGGATCCATAAATATACAGACAGAGTGAACGGCCCTAGTGAAAACAATGGGCCATAACTGCGGATCTGCAATTACAGACAAAACTATAGAACATGTGAGTATAGCCTAAAACAACATAAAATATAGTGACAAATTGCCTTTTAAAGTTTTTCACATACTGCAGATTAGTTGTAGATTTGCTGCGGGATTGTTGCATTTATCTTCTTTAGGATGGGCTCAAACATAACAGAATCGCTACGAGTTTGCAGCGAACTCCGCTGCAGTTCCTGTACTGTCAGTTTGAATAGGATTACATACTCGCAGCGGAATTTTCATCCCGCTGCGAGTATGTAAGCACCGCCCCCCTTAACCTGCGGCAGCCAGGTGAATACATTAGCGGTCCACGCTCTGGCCTGCTTCTGTGGCTCCCGGTATCCCGCTCAACCAATCAGTGGGTGTGGCGGGACAGCGTACTTATTGGCTGAGCAGGATGTTAGGATGTCTGGAGCCACAGAATCAGGCCAGAGCGTGTACCGGTAATGTATTTACCAGGCCACCACACGTTAAGGTGGAAGGGGGGCGTTTACATACTCACAGCGGGATGAAAATTCTGCTGAGAGTATGTAATCCTATTCAAACTCACACTATGGGAATTGCGTCGGATTTCGCTGTGAACTCGCAGCGTGAAATCCTCTGCAATTCCATTATGTGTTAACCCACCCTAAGAAGAAAAATGCACTACATGTTTTTTTTTTTTTATAGGCTGTGTTCACCCTTTGCAGTTACATTGCAGTACTTAATCATTTCATTGTGGCACTGCATCATTTCTGTGAAGTAACTAGTACCGCAGTAGTACTGTAATAAAACGTGTGAACATAGCCCTAAGGATGTGCCAATTATTTATGACAAAAGGTTGCAGAAGATGCAAACCCCCATTTTGTGCACAAATTTCACAGCTTTTTGCAGTCTGGGGGGCAGTTGCGTAAAACACAGGTGTCACCTCTCCATGTCCAGTATGTATTACAACTTATGGCTATGTTCCCACACAGTATTTATGCTCAGTATTTTGGGCAGTATTTTGCAACCAAAACTAGGTGTGGATTAAAAAAACAGCCATTATTTCCCAATAAATTACGGCCATCCACTCAATTTAAACAGTGTGTGAACATAGCCTTTCTGTGTTTTCAATTCACTCCCGGTTTTGATTGCAAAATACTGACCAAAATACTGAGCAAAAATACTGTACATAGCCTATACCTGCATGCCAATATACAGCTGTAAATTGTAGCTGCAATCTATGTGAGCGCCTAGATGGTATAGACATCAGGGAGGAAATACCGCACAGAGCGCACCACCCCATCATTCACAAGGGGACGCCAGCACCAGGTGAACCCGGACAAGTGCCGGGCCACCGTCGGGTGCAGTGCCGCCCCCTTTAGCTATTAGCATGCCTAATGGCAGGCTTATAGTTAGACAGGACGCCCTGATTGACATTGCAAGGTGCCACTGGCTCCTCTCGCTGTCAATCACTCTTGTGACCACAGGCAGCGTTATGCCTGCGGTCACAAAAGGCCGCTCTGTACCCCTGCTCCAGTGCTTTGACGTCTGTGTGACGGAGCAGAGAGAGGCACAGAGCGGGGAAGAGAAGAAGAGGAGGCAGTGGAAGCTAGGTGAGTAAAGTGTTTATTATTTTTGCACAGGAGGCACTGGAGACTATTGGGGCTGCTAGGGACATACACCTGATGCTATAAGGTGACTGGAGGAGGAGGGGAGCTGATGCTACAGGAAGGGGATTTATAATAAAAAGGGGAGCTGATATTACTATATGGGAGGGGATGAAACCTGATACTATATGGTGACTGCAGGGGGAGGGGGGCAGATATTACTATATGTAGGGTGCTGATACTTGATACTATATGGTGATGGGGATTAATATTAAAAGGTGGTCTGATACCTTGGGTAGTAATACTATACTGGGCCTGCAAGGGGGGGACCTAGAGTAAAAATCATATGTGGGGGCTGCACAGAGAAGTAGGGCAGACACCAAAAGGGTGGATGCATAGGAAGGAGTAAGATATGAGGGCTGCAGACTGGGTCTGGCTGGCAAATTGTAGCCTGGGAGGTAAGCACAAAAAAGTGGCCCACGAGTAGTGGCAAATCATCGTGGTGTGTTAACATGTACTTAAAGAAGAATTTCTGACAAACCTAACGGTCCCAAGCTGTGGGGGGTGGAGAACATATTAAAGAATCTGTACTCACCTGTCCGCATGCTCCTGCAGCGCAGCATCACTGCTCACAGACCAGCCTTCTGCAGTTCCTGGTCCTGCAATGTCCCATACTGGGGCAGGACACTGCTGCAGTCACTGACTGGCTGAATGGGTACTTCCGGAATATAACAATGCAGGAACAGGAGGAACAGGATACCGGCAGTATTGAGTGAGCTGGTGATGCTGTGTTGCAGGGGCATGGGAATGGATAAGTATAAATTTTTTATTGTGTTCTCCCCGCTCCTTGACGGCGCTGGATTTTTAGATACGACCAGAGTTCTCCTTTAATTTGTTTAGGATTTGATTGATTGACATACAGGATCGCTGTGACACTGTTATGAAAAGGAAAATTTTAAAGCTATGTTCAAACAACATCTTTTTATATAATGACGGCGATCAATAATGTTCATGACCATTACTGATAGCCATCGTTATCAAACTGCCATTATTTTGCATACAAAATTACTGTGTGAACATAGCCTAAAAGCCCAAGGACAAATTTAAAAGTGAAATTAATAAACACTCACTATACTTATTTTTTGAAGGATAAAGATAGGCAGTGTATACTGCAAGTTATACTACCCCTTGTCTGCTTGTCTGTCTATCATACAGTACTTTGTAATGCGCTCAAACACACTTAATTCACTTGTATACAGCATACAGAAGACATATAGGTGATAAAGCTCAAGACACCTATTTGTTCTCTGCCACTATCCTATCAACAGTAGCTGATCTCACATGTTATATCTCTGGTAGTATCTGTAGTCTACTCTTATAGCGATAGTGGGGGTATTAAACCCTTCCTTTGTCACCTGAGCTCCTATTCGTTCGCTTATTATAAGTTTCTCCAATAGACAACACAGTTAAGCTTGATTACTATCTTACCCATTCATTTTGGAAGTGGTCGAAAAAATTGAGTTATCCAATAGGAAACCCTTTTTTAAAACTGTGTATTCTATCTGATTGCATCTCTGTATAAGAGGTATGCTCATGACATCAGACCTTCCTAATGATTCCTAATCATGTGCCCTTACAGTGCATGGCATTGGACTTAGTTTCTTAGTGATTGTGTCACTCTATGGCCCATGACATGATGCTCAGATGCTACTTCTGATGCTTAAGTCCTTAATCATGCACTATGAATGATGCAAAAGAATTGTTTAATGTCTTTATTTCACATTTAGGCTGTGTTCCCACACAGTATTTTGATCACACACTGTTAAAATTTAGTGAATGGCCGCCATTTAACAGCAAAAAATGGCCGTTGTTTAACAAAAAAAAAAAAAAAAAAAAAGGTAATTATTTGTCTGTAAATGGCAGCCATCCACTCAATTTCAACAATGTGAGAACATAGCCTTTCTGTGTTTTCCATCCACTCCTGGTTTTGGTTGCAAAATACTGAGCAAACATACTGTGTGGGAATATAGCCTCACAATGCATTTCAAACAGCGGAAAGCACACCAGTTCTTTACCAAAAGCCTTGCCATATTGCCAATAAACCCAGCAACAGTGTATGGCTATCAGTGAAGAAATGGCAGTGTGGCTTCATCCATGTTTGGACGCAAATGTGGAAACACATCCTAATGCAACAATTATGGTCACAGTTTGTTTTTTTTTAAAGGGGGAAAAACACTGTACTTTAATGTGACATGTAAGGGCTTTTTTAATACAGTACTTTATTTTAAAGAAATATTTGTCTTTTTTATTAGGGGTGTAGGGATCTTCCCGGGGGATGGTGTGTTTGGACACAGTTCACAGCAGACTTGGACTTGTAAAATAACAGCTTGGCGTTTATTTGCAGCATAAACAGTCCAGCAAAACATAAATACAGCAGCACCGTGCTTTAAGAATAAAACAAACAAAAAGGTCTTGCCCGTCTGGGCGCTTACTAACAGGTTAGCTCACCTATCTAACACTTATCACAGTGCATCTTTCACCTGGATACCGCAGGGTATACACAAGCTCCAGCAGAGGCTTTATTCCCAGGTTGCTCCCAAACAGACACCCAGGCTGATCACTCCTGCTGAGAGCAAACACTGGATCCTCTGCAGGGCTTTTACCTTGTCAGGCTGATTAGGGTCAGAAACACCTGACCCCAAAACCTGACCTGGATCGGGGGGGAAGGGAATGGCAAGTCCCACTACCAAAACCTACCTGCCATTCCATGTAAGTCCAGGCCCGGCAATAATAAATAATAGCTCAGCAGCATAACACTGCTGAGCACAGATGCCTCCTGGACTCACCATCTCATGCTATGTATTAACCTGGGTGAGATGTACATCCCCTCGAGCACTTTACCAGTGACATGTCCAGTGACATGTCCACAGGGGTTATGAAACCTAAAAATAGATGTAATATCATTTTTCTTAGGTTCACGCTGCGTTTATCCAGTGCATTATAGCTATTCATCAAATCCCACCAAAAAAAGTCTTAGGTATATAGTGACATACTGCAGTGAGTTACCCCAGTCAGTTACCATCAGCTGGTGACTACGCTTAGACTGTTTCCTGCTGGATTACATAGTTTCACAGGACACAATAATGCAGCATATTACACTATTAAGTCCAGGAAAGTTACTGTATATTACTGGAAGTGGCTCGAACAATCTCTAGTTGATTATGTTTAAGTCTATGGGGGATCTCCATGCTGATGGATAGCTATGATGCACTGCACTAGCTGCACTCACATATGTGGTGTGTATTAGGGACCCGCAGTACAGACCCCTGTCCCTTCTCTCCCTGCTCCTGAAGGCAGAGCATTTACTCACACTGTGCTCTGTCAGGACAGGTCGGCTGGGGGAGGGGCGCTTTGTCTCTGCTCCGGCTGTGGTGTCTGTGGACCAAACGGCAGGGGGAAGCTCTTGTCCCAAATGCTGTACTTTCAGCAAGATGGGAGTATATGCTCACCCGACTGAGTGCTTTAAAAGCACTTTTAAAGTGTCAGAGCCTCAATGACATCCGGCCCCTGCAGCCCTTAAGTGCATTGGGGGGACCGGCCCGGGGGGCATATGCCACCCTGCCCCTGGGCCCAGCCTGCCCCTGCACAGTACTGTAGTCACTAGAGATGAGTGAACCTCAAACATTTCTATTCTAATCACTGGCACAGTACTGTAGTCACTAGAGATGAGTGAACCTCAAACGTTACAATTCTAGTCACTGGCACAGTACTGTAGTCACTAGAGATGAGTGAACCTCGAGTATTACTATTCTAGTCACTGGCACAGTACTGTAGTCACTAGAGATGAGTGAACCTCGAGTATTACTATTCTAGTCACTGGCACAGTACTGAAGTCACTAGAGATGAGTGAACCTCGAGTATTACTATTCTAGTCACTGGCACAGTACTGAAGTCACTAGAGATGAGTGAACCTCGAGTATTACTATTCTAGTCACTGGCACAGTACTGTCGTCAGTGAGATAAGTGAACCTCAAGCATTACTATTCTAGTCACTGGCGCAGTACTGTAGTCACTAGAGAGTAATACTATTCTAGTCACTGGCACAGTACTGTGGTCACTAGAGGTGAGTGAACCTTGAGCATTACTATTCTAGTCACTGGCACAATACTGTAGGCATTAGAGGTGAGTGAACCTTGAGTATTACTATTCTAGTCACTGGCACAATACTGTAGGCACTAGAGGTGAGTGAACCTTGAGCATGCTTGTTCTTCAGTCACCAGTAATGAAATACTGCATGTTTTATGCTTGGTGATCGCTCATCTCTAGCGAGTACAGTTGCAATGCCCGGGCCCCTAGGTGCCACTCCGCTGAGAGGATGTTGTTGTGGGTCGGAACCGGTGCAGCTGCTTACCAGATGGTTGTCACGGTTTAGGCACGAGAGATTGCAGTTGGAAACTGGGCTCCTGACCGAGCAGAGACTAGGCATGCGATTCTTGGTTGTCCTTAGTCAGGGCATCAATTATCACACCAATGCCAAGCTTCAGAAACAACTGTAGTTGTATATTTATTGTAACGGTGGTAACTAGTAGCAACAGTCTCTCCGAATGCAACCGGGTATAAGGCAGGCTTGAATAAGGCAAAGTAATGGGTGATGCTGCAATAGGCTGTGCTGATAGCGGGCTGGATGATGGGAGTAGTAGTGATACTGAGGATAAGATGCTGGGTGGAATGAGACTGAGATGAATACTTGCTGTTGATGATTAGAGAAGATGATGAGAGGAATGACTGAAGAACGGCACCCAGATCTGGAGAATAGATGAGAATCTTGAGAACTTGAGAATAGCACACAGCCAGGAACACTTCTTGTGGAACTGGAGCAACAGAGCACACGTATCTCTCTCCTGACAGGGGAGAGAGAACACACAGAGAACTTGTCCCCCTGATGGTGGAGAACAAGACTGAGGCAGAGAGGAAGTCACATAGTATTCCTCAGCCAAAGCTCGATGGCCATTGGAGTTATCATGGAAGCAGGGGCAAGTCACGTGACATCCAGCCATTGCATCATCACACCATTAGGCATATACAGTGAAATATACATGAGAAGTACCATACTTGAACACTGGGGGGGGGGCGACATAATACCCTTAGGCACTGATACCTGAATATGCATACAAGAAATGAATGGAATAGCAGACCTGAACACTGAGGGGGTGACACAATACACACAGTTTGCAGTGAACCATAGCTTTCCAGAACAGGAATGGTCATAATAACAGTGTGAGGATAAGAGGGCCTGTTCTGGGACAGTGCACAGTACTCTGCCAGGGACGAGAATAGTAATGATACACAGGAAAATAATATATATTTTATTCAATAACCCGCTGTTAACTTCTTCTATGATTTGGAGTTGTTCTCTTTCCTTTTTCCCCCCCCAAAATGCCCCTCACTTTAACCCAAAACAAAACACTCCACACTGTTCCAGTAATAAAACATGCCCCACACAGTGCCCTTGGAAAAAAAAAAACCTTAATCCCAGTAAGAAATTCACACCCACTGACACTACCACTTAAGCACCAAGCTGCTTCCGCTTGGGGAAGGCCTAACCTTGTGGTGAAATTACATTATTGTGTCCCTCTGGGAACAGAGAAGGTATCCTATAACATGGCAGGGAGGCTAGCCTGGCTCTCTTGCACTCCGCAGTGCTGCTATCTCTTTACCTATATCCACTTAAGGGGCACAGATATAATTAAATCCATCAAAGGAGAATTGGGTTTGCATTCTGCATCTCCTGGGTATTTAGACCCTGTTATTTTAACATCCAGCTCAGGCAATGGGACACTTGGCCACATTCCATGCCTGATTGTCCTAGAAAGCAGAATAATAGCATAGAGAGAGAGGATGCTTCTAAATGTTGCCTTTCTAAAGAGATGTTGCAGAGTAATTTTGGAGCTTTTTTTCTGATGCAAGGTTTCCAGCCTAAGGCTAAGTTCATACTATGTAAAAATGACAGCTGTCTTTCATAACAATGGCCATCATTGTGAAAAACAGACGTTATTTAAAAAATAACGGCCATTATTTGCGCATTGACCGCCGTTGTAATAAAAGACAGATGTCATTTTTAAATAGTGTGAACCTAGCCTAAACCAGAAGTGGATTCTGAACAGAGAAAAAATGGTAATAAAAGACTGAAATGGCCAAAACAATTAACTGTAAGATTAGGTCTATCTGTATGTAATATTTGGACAGGCTGTTTGGGGGGAAGAAAATAAGTTGCTGCATTAAAGGGCCACTAGTCACCACTGTTTTGCTCTGCATACCACGCTGCATGACTCCATTACTCAAACAAGTGAATGGGATCCCATTGATACTCACAAGCAGCCATGCCTTCTTTACACTGAGAACTGTGAATCTGTGGAACAGTCTACCACAGGATCTGGTCACAACAAAAACAGTAGAGGGCTTCAAAACCGGCCTAGACAAGTTCTTAGACCAAAATAACTTAAATGCATATGTATAGACCAGGGGTCTCAAACTCAATTTGCCCGGGGGCCGCTGGAGGTAGAGTCTGGGTGAGGCTGGGCCGCATCAGGGGTTCCACAAGAAAAACAACATAGTAACCCTCCATAGCCACTCCCCTACAGTCACCACATGCTGCTGACTGAATAGTGCCCTATATAGTATCCAACCCCAATTATAGTGCCCTATACAGTATCCAACCCCAATTATAGTGCTCCATATAGTATCCAACCCCAATTATAGTGCTCCATATAGTATCCAACCCCAATTATAGTGCTCCATATAGTATCCAACCCCAATTATAGTGCCCTATATAGTATCCAACCCCAATTATAGTGCTCCATATAGTATCCAACCCCAATTATAGTGCTCCATATAGTATCCAACCCCAATTATAGTGCTCCATATAGTATCCAACCCCAATTATAGTGCTCCATATAGTATCCAATCCCCCATATAGTGCCCCATATAGTATCCAATCCCAATTATAGTGCTCCATATAGTATCCAATCCCCCCATATAGTGCCCCATATAGTATCCAATCCCAATTATAGTGCCCTATATAGTATCCAATCCCAATTATAGTGCCCCATATAGTATCCAACCCCAATTATAGTGCCCTATATAGTATCCAATCCCAATTATAGTGCCCTATATAGTATCCAATCCCAATTATAGTGCCCTATATAGTATCCAATCCCAATTATAGTGCCCTATATAGTATCCAATCCCAATTATAGTGCCCTATATAGTATCCAATCCCAATTATAGTGCCCTATATAGTATCCAATCCCAATTATAGTGCCCTATATAGTATCCAATCCCAATTATAGTGCCCTATATAGTATCCAATCCCAATTATAGTGCCCTATATAGTATCCAATCCCAATTATAGTGCCCCACATAGTAGCCAATCCCCCCATATAGTGCCCCATATAGTATCCAATCCCAATTATAGTGCCCTATATAGTATCCAATCCCCCCATATATGCCCCACATAGTAGCCAATCCCCCCATATAGTGCCCCACATAGTAGCCAATCCCCCCATATAGTGCCCCACATAGTAGCCAATGCCCCCATATAGTGCCCCACATAGTAGCCAATCCCCCCATATAGTGCCCCACATAGTAGCCAATGCCCCCATATAGTGCCCCACATAGTAGCCAATCCCCCCATATAGTGCCCCACATAGTAGCCAATCCCCCATATAGTGCCCCACATAGTAGCCAATCCCCCCATATAGTGCCCCACATAGTAGCCAATCCCCCCATATAGTGCCCCACATTGTAGCCAATCCCCCCATATAGTGCCCCACATTGTAGCCAATGCCCCCATATAGTGCCCCACATAGTAGCCAATCCCCCCATATAGTAGCCAATGCCCCATATAGTGCCCACATAGTAGCCAATGCCCCCATATAGTGCCCCACATAGTAGCCAATGCCCCCATATAGTGCCCCACATATTATCCAATCCCCCCATATAGTGCCCCACATAGTAGCCAATTCCCCCATATAGTGCCCCACATAGTAGCCAATTCCCCATACAGTGAACTATATAGTATCCAATGCCCCCATATAGTGCCCACATAGTAGCCAATGCGCCCATATATGTACCACATAGTATCCAATGCCCCCATATAGTGCCCACATAGTATCCAATGCCCCATATAGTGCCCACATAGTATCCAATGCCCCATATAGTGCCCACATAGTATCCAATGCCCCCATATAGTGCCCACATAGTATCCAATGCCCCCATATAGTGCCCACATAGTATCCAATGCCCCATATAGTGCCCACATAGTAGCCAATGCCCTCATATAGTGCCCACATAGTATCCAATGCCCCATATAGTGCCCACATAGTAGCCAATGCCCTCATATAGTGCCCACATAGTATCCAGTGCCCCCATATAGTTCCCACATAGTATCCAATGCCCCATATAATGCCCACATAGTAACCAATGCCCTCATATAGTGCCCACATAGTATCCAGTGCCCCCATATAGTTCCCACATAGTATCCAATGCCCCCATATAGTGCCCACATAGTATCCAGTGCCCCCATATAGTGCCCACATAGTATCCAGTGCCCCCATATAGTTCCCACATAGTATCCAGTGCCCCCATATAATGCCCACATAGTAACCAATGCCCTCATATAGTGCCCACATAGTATCCAGTGCCCCCATATAGTGCCCACATAGTAACCAATGCCCCCATATAGTGCCCACATAGTAGCCAATGCCCTCATATAGTGCCCACACTATCCCACCTGACCCCCCCACAAACTACCCCACGTTACCCCCCTACACACACTATCTCACCTTACTCCCCCCCTACACACACTACCCCACCGGGCCCTGATCCCCCCACACACACACACACACACTGCCAACCCCCCAGCCTTCCCACCCCCCGGCCGCCATCCCCTGGGTTACAATAGAATACTCACCAGCTTGGATCCGCTATCGCCGGTCGCGGGGCACAACTGCCGGGTGACGTCATTCCAGCCCGTGTAGACTAGAGGCAGGAGAGAGACGCCGCAGGAGCGTGGAGCCGCCACGGCCGTCCATCCAATAAATGAGGGTCCGGATGACGTCACTGAGCAGCGCGTCCCCAGCGTGCTATACATCCGTGGGATCCGGCCTCAGGGAAGAGAGGGGGAGAGAGGTCAGTGCTGACGCAGTGAGTGCCGGGGCGGGGGGGATGTTCTGGGGGCGATCGCTGTCGGGCGCCGGCACTGCCCACTGTAGTTTGACGTCGGTAGGCAAAAGATTCGAGGCAGTGACTTCCTGTCTGGGGCACTGGCCCCGAATCTTAATGCCTAGCGACGTCACTGGGTCGGGCCACATGTAATGCGGGACACTGGGTGAGGTGGGGGCCGCAAACTAGTGTCCCGAGGGCCGCAGTTGGCCCGCGGGCCGCAAGTTTGAGACCCCTGGTATAGACCCTATCACCCCTCCCCCTTCCCTGTATCCATCCCCTCCTTGGTTGAACTTGATGGACATGTGTCTTTTTTCAACCGTATTAACTATGTAACTATGTAACTGTGATTGTTACCCCGCAGTCACAAAAAATCCATCCATATTGCTGGAGTGATGGATTTGCGAGACAGACAGTTCATCACAGTGGTTTTTGCCTCGTTCAAATCCGTTATATTTATTTCTTTATTTTGGTGCTTTAAGTTTTTGTGTCTTTTTTTCTAAAATAGTGGGTTTAATGCATACGTTTTTAGTTACGTTTTCTAATTGATCATGTGATTCAAAAAATTTTCTTCAAGAGTGTGCAAAAAATGCTGAAGAAAACTGTCTTTTGGCATTTCCTCACACAGACTTATCTGACAGATTTGAGATTGAAACAAAAGCTAGGAATGGATCTGAAAAGAGGAGAAATCTCAGTCTTTCCTTTATGACCTGTTCTCTGTGTAAAGAGATAAAAGTAACAATGGCCAGATTTATCTGATTGAACAGTTTTGCCCATAGCAACCAATCAGTGCCAACCTAACAGCTCCCTAACTGGTTAATCTGCTTGCTGCTGGAAAATCCTGCTCTGTCACTGAATATTCAGGCATTTCAAGATATAGGCATTCGATCCACTGTCAGAATTTATTCAGTATGGTTGCCATTTAACAGTTTAACAGATCTTTAAAAGTGATTAGGGTTGGACACTGTGTTGGCAGTTCCACTTCAGTCATTCCTGTTTGGTGGTGGTTTGATGTTGATTTCGATCTTTCAGATAATAGTCTTGTTATACAATATACAGTTGATCAGTCATGAAACTAAAACCACTAATAGGTAAAGTGAATAACAATGGTTAAAATTCCGGGTTTCTCACAGCAATCTGCTGCGGATACTTGCCCATTTACTTCAATGGGCTGACATACTTTCAGCGGGATTGTCATCCCACTGCGAGTATGTCAAACCCAGCGCCATTAACCCTGGCGGCCGGGAACATACTGTACTGGCTTCCTGCTCCGGCTTGCTTTGGGGGCTCCCGGCGTCTCCTGGCGGTCAGCCAATCAGTGCTCTGTGGCAGGGCAGCACACTGATTGGCTGACCGCCGGGAGATGCCGCAAGCCCCTGAAACAAAACTGTATGCTTTTTTCCGCCTTGACACCATATGGGTGGAGAGGTGTGCACCTCTTGCTAAATCCAGTGGCGGGAAACAGTGGAAATTTTAAATTAGTGGAACACAAAATTAAAAATTGATAAATGTGCCTCAAAGAGTCTCTCTGTTTTGTGTTATGATATACAAAGCCTTCATATTTTTTTAAGCTAGAAATATACATGGGATGGATATTTCCTGAGCTGTCTTGTCACTGGATGAATTACAATGTATCAACATAGTATGATGATTAATATCATCCATTTACAGTCTGTGATTACCTGAGGCTATTGAAGCCATCTTCATGAACACTAGGTAGAACAGGTACTGTTTGACAAAATGAAAATAAACTATGTGTTATTGGCTCCCCTTCAGGGCACATCAGCTGATCTGCACATGTGTGTTTCCACAGGGCAAATTGAATGTTAAACATTTTAATGTATATTCCTGAATACATATTCTTAAAGTTCAGATGTGGACTGTTTAACTATTTTACAATAAATGTCAGTAGTGATTTAAAAAGTATAATAAAGTGTAATGGTGTATTTATATTTCTATCCAATTTAGCATGCCGCCAAATATTTTTGCAAGGCACAGTTCAGAAATTGACTGGTGTGAAGCAAATTACTTACATTCAGAATATGTAGCAGAATACTACAACACGGTAAGTTAATTAGTTGCATATTGCTTTTCTTTAGTCCATCATTAACCCCTTTAGGACCAGGGTGATTTTAGCCTTAAGGACCAGAGCTAGAGTTGAGTGAATTTACATTACAAATGAAGCACTTCTTTGCTCGGCAGTTGGCTTATATGTCGGCTACCTCCGATCTCCGTGCTGCTCCTCCCCAGGTGCCTGGAAAAGCTGGATCCAGTCCTGGGAAACTGGGAAAGCAATTTGCTTTGTTTGTAATGTAAATTTGCTCATCTCTAACCAGATGGGAATTAAACATTTTTGGTACTTTGTTTATTTATATTTGTGTGTGTGTGTTTTGTTTTACATTCATACATTAGTTTACTGTCCCACCATGGGGACTTAACTATGTGATTGCCTGATGATAGGCAGATTACATTGCAATGCAGCTCCGGTGCTTCGCGTCATCCCAGGACATAACTGTATATTCCTGAACGGCAATGCACCCGTTCCTGAATGGGTGCCAGTGGCGAATTAACAGTGCCAATCCTTGACAAATGCCAAGCGTGCTGCACAGTGCGGGCTGTATTTGCAAGAGAGGATGATGGCAGGGGGACACTGAGAAACACAGGGCACTGGAGGGACACCGAGCATCCCTCTGCCATCATCCTCTCCAGCAGCCACAGCCTGCACAGCTCTGGAAATCAGATCATGACATCACCATTTTATCCAGGAAGTGAGGCCTTGATGCCTTTATGTGCATTTCCCGTAATAAGTGTATATTGGGGATTTGTATAACTATTGGGGGGCAATACAATATTTTAATAAAAATTTCCGCTGGACTTCTCAATTAACCCCTTAAGGACAGAGCCTGAAATGGCCTTAAGGACAGAGACAAATTTCATGAATATGACCTGTGTCACTTTATTCATTAATAAGTTCGGGATGCTTTTACCTATCTGGCTGATTCTGAGACAGTTTTCTCGTGACATATGGTACTTTACATTTCTGGTAAATTGGAGTCGATACTTATAACAAATCTTTATGAAAAAAAAAAACAAAATAACGTGAAAAATTTTGAAAAAATGCATTTTTCCAACTTTGAAACTTTTCTGCTTATACAGAAAATAATTATGCCACATAAATTATATATTAAATAGCATTAGCAATATGTCTAATTTATGTTGGCAGCATTTATTAAACTATCTTTAATTTTTTTTAGACAATAGGAAGCTTGACACATTAGCAGTAATTTTCCAAATTTTCAGTAAAATTTCAAAATCAGATGTTCTTAGGGACCTGTTCAGGTTAAAAGTGTATTTGAGGGGACTGTATGTAAGAAAGCCCCACAAAGCACCCCATTTAAGAAACTGCACACCCCAAACTCTGCAAAAGCACATCCAGAAAGTTTTTTTTAACCCTTTAGAGGAGTCACAGAAATAAAAGCAAAGAAATTTGAAAATTTTAATTTTCTGTGCAGAGGTTTTATTGTAATCCAATATTTTTCATAATTGTAAACCTATTACCAGAGAAATGCACCCCAATATTGATTGCCCCGTTTCTGCAGTTTATAGAAATACCCCATATGTGGCCCTAATGTGCTATTTGACGCAACCACAAACCTCAGATATAAAGGAGCGCCTAGTGAATTTCAACGCCTCCGTTATATTTGGTCATTTTTGACTGTACCACTTCAGGTTGGCAGAGGTTCTGGGGTGCCAAAACATAAAAAACACCCCTAAAGGGACACCATTTAGAAAAGTACACCCCTGAAGGAATGTAACAAGGGGTACGTTGAGCATTTGGACCCCACAGGTGCTTTACAGATTTTCAGAACAATGTGGCGTAAAAAAGGCAAAAATTCACATTTTTACACTAAAACATTGTTCTAGCCTTCATTTTTCATTTTTACAAGGGGATAAAAGAAAAAAAAAAAACACCAAAAGTGTATCGCAGTTTCTCCCGAGTACGGAAATACCCTACATGTGGACATAAAGTGCCAAGTGGGCGCAGGACGAGCCTCCAAAGCAAAGGAGCGCCAATTGACCTTTGGAAGCTGGATTTCTTTGGAATGGATTTCAAGGGCTATGTCGCATTTACAAAGCCCTCGTGCTGCCAAAAAATTGGACAACCCCCACAAGGGACTCCATTCTGGAAACTACACCCCTCAAGGAATCTACCAAAGGGTGCAGTGAGCAAATGGACCCCACTGGTGACGGGCACAAATGTGGAACAATGTGACGTTAAAGGGAAAATTTAAATTTTTTCACTTTCATGGCACAAAGTGGTCCAAATCCTCACTTCACCCATTGTTAGATACCTTCAAGGGTATAGTTTCCAGAATGGGGTCACTTGTGGGGGGTTTTCACTGTCTTGGCAGCACGAGGGCTCTGTAAATGCGACATGGCGTTCATCATCCATTCTGGCCAAATCCAGCCTCCAAAATCCAAATGGCGCTCCTTCCCTTCAGAGGCTTTCCCTACGCCCACATGGTGCTTTATGTCCACATGTGGGGCATGTATGGACTCAAGGGAAATTTCTCTACACATTTGGTTGTTTTTTTGCTCTTTTAACCCCTTTTGAAAATGAAAAATGAAATGAAAAAAAAACCAAGTGTAATATTTCATTTTGATGCCACATTGTTCCACATTTGTGCACATCACCAGTGGGGTGCATATGCTCACTAAACCCCTTGTTACATTACGTGAGGGGTGTAGTTTCCATAATGGGGTCACTTGTGAGGAGTTTCAACTGTCTTGGCAACACAGAGGCCTGTTAAATGCAACAAGGCCCTCAAAAACCATTCCAGCCAAATCCAGCCTCCAAAAACCAAATGGCGCTCCTTCCCTTTGGAGGCTTACCTTGCACCCACATGGCGCTTTATGTCACATGTGGGGTATTTCTGTACTCAGGGGAAATTGCTCTACACATTTTGAAGACATTAAGACAAGATCAATGATTAAGTGTAAAAATTAAAAGAAAAATTTACACTAAATGTTCGTCTAGCCTTGATTTTACTCTACGTGTAGAGTAATTTCCCCTGAGTACAAAAATACCCCACATGTGGGCATAATGTGCCATATGGGCACAGGGCACAGGGCAAGCCACCAAAGGGACAGAGTGCCATTTAGAGACTGGAATAGAGGATGGAGGCCATGTCACAATTACAAAGCTACTGTGTTGCTAGGACAGTAGAAACCCCCCACAAGTGACCCCATTCTGGAAACTACACCCCATAAGGAATCTAACAAGGGGTGCAGTGAGTATATGGACCCCACTGGTGACGGGCACATATGTGGAACATGTGCTGTGAAAATAAAAAATATTTTTTTTTTCATTTTCATGGCCAGGGGGTCATATCCCCGCTGCACTCCTTGTTAGATTCCTTATAGGGTGTAGTTTCCAGAATGGGGTCACTTGGGGGGGGGGGGGGGTTCTATTGTCCTGGCAGCACAGAGGCTTTGTAAGTGCAACATGGCAAACCTCTAATGGGAATGGCAGCCATACCTATTTAGTTGAGGAAAAGGGACAATTTTAATTTATTTGTGGGTATTAGGCCAATTATTAGTTTATAGGGTTTAAAAGGACAGGAGTCCATCAAATTCAACCTGTGTTGATCCAGAGGAAGGCAAAAAACCCTTGTGAGGCAGACGACAGTAGCCCCATCACAGGGAAAAATTCCTTCCTGACTCCATAATGGCAATGAGAATAATCCCTGGATCAACGTGACCCCTGAAATAGGAATAAGGGACAGAATTTAGAAAATCTTGAACTCCAATGACATGTGGTACGCCTTGAAGAGATCCAGTATGCAGAGGCCGGGGTGATCAGGACAGGTGTCACCCTGGAAAATGGTGTCCTTCCTGATCCCCCATTACGGCACACTCTGCGCTTCTTCTGATGTCTCCAGCTTTCCAGTGTGCGGGACGCCACCTAGAAAATGTTGCCCTGGTGCGATACGGGGTCCTTCATATCCAGAAGCGCTGGGTCCGCTCCATGGCTGCTAAATATTAGGGCTTTATTACTGCTTCTGATATTTTCGGATCATGCCACAAGCTACAGTAGCTCGGACAGCAAGGGACAAGAAGAGGGGGTGCTGGGATAAAAGTTATCCCCATACGGGTGGTAACCTTTATCCAGCAGTGGGAAGATCAGTTCCCGAACGATCTTCCCACTAACTCCGAGGAACGGGGGTGGGGGGAGGAGGCATCTGGGGGCTGGATTCATGTGTCCCTTCCTTCATACACTCTAAGGGTATGTGCACACTGCGGAATGGCGACGAATAACCCTTTGTGCATTCCGCAGCTGGCACCCGCCGGAGGACTGATGCAGGTGCGCGTCTCCGTCCGTGTCATAGACTCCATCCTACACACGGTCCCTCTGTCAATAGAATTAACGTGTTCATTCTTTGGACATACGACGGAATCCGCCCGTGCATAGAATGGGTGCGGGTGCCAGCTGCGGAATGCACAAAGGGTTATCCTTCGCCATTCCACAGTGTGCACATACCCCAAATCTGTAAGTGTACCCTGAGGTACTCTCACAGAGTTCGTAGAATTTCACGTCATACCGTCATCTCTTATTGGCACGGTACTGGCGGAAAAGACGTGTCTGGGGGGCAGCATACACTACGCTACCCCAGACACGTCACTGGATAATGAGGATGAGGATGAATGGGGGAAAAAAGGATCCCCCATTCATCCTCACTGGCTGTTTCGGTGTTGGAGGCAATAATAGCGCATGCGTCCTCCACCGAAAACACCCTGTGGGCCATTTTTATATATGGTATGTATTTTTCTATATGGGGTATGTAAATGTGTAGTGGTGTAGTGTAAAACTTTATTTCATGTAGTGTAGTGTAATGTAGTGTTTTTTACGTTTTTTTTAACATTAAGAGGTGATCAGAGCAGGTATTTACTTTTTTGGGGACTTATATCGCCGTGATCCGGCCGACCGGCCGATCACGTCAATCGGGACGTGGCACCGTGGCCACCATTACTTTTAACAGTAATGGCGGTCTGTGCCGTTCTCGGACAGCATTGAACGCCATTGCTTTCCGGGTCATCAGTGATCACTGATGACCCGGAAAGCTGAAGATCGCTGTTATTGGCTGATCTGAACGGATCAGCCTATAGCAGCGATCGTCAGCACGGGGGTATTAACCACCACCCGTGCCGACAAGCTATGATGGTCTGCTATGATTTATATCAGCCATCATTACCTGATTGCTGTGTGTTTACACACAGTGATCGGGTAAACATCGGCCGTAAATTACGTCCATTTGCGTTAAGTACCACCCTGCGGGGGGCGTACATTTACACCCAATGTCGTTAAAGGGTTAAGTACAGACAACACCCCCCCCCCCCAAAAAAAAAAAACAGAATGTTCAACAGCAGCCTACAGGTGCTAGTGCTTACCATATATACTCCCCCCAGCGTGCACACAATAAAAACCTGAAAAAATGAGGATCTTAGCAAACTATTTGATCAAACAGAGTGTACCATGTCATCTAAAACCTGGTCCAACTCTAGCATTCCCACAATAGCAATGGCCTCTCTCTCTTTTTTTCTGTTTCTGCAAAAATATTTAATTTTAAAGAGGCCAATTTCTCTGGGTTAAGGACTTTAATTCAGGACATAGACTGGAAGAGGCTGTTGTCAAATTCAAATACAGATAATAAATGGGAAATCTTCATATCCACATTAAGGCTATGTTCACACTACGTATATGTACGGCCGTAGTGCGAGCCGCGAATATTCGCCCGTAGTTTTGAGGTTAATGCGTACGCTGGAAAGTATACGATATACGGCTGCACAGTGCACACTACGTATGAGCCTACGGCCCGATCGTAAACGGACCCGTAAAAAATGAACAAGACCATTGTTTGCGGCCGGAACTGTGCAAATTCACGGCTGTGGATTTACAGGCGGTCCTGTACGGAGTACTTAAAATATAGCCGGCAATAATGCCGAATGCCGATGCCTCTAATAGTTAATATATTAAATTAATAAAACACATTTTCTTTGTATTAAAGTCCCTTTCGTTGTTCAATAATTTAATTCTAACGAATCCACCATTGTGCAATTAAATATACTGTTAAAATAAATATATATATATAAATAAATGTATATTTATATATTTTTTTTTTTACAGTATATTTAATTGCACAATGATTGATTTGATTAAATTATTGAACAACGAAACTGATTTTATTACAACGAAAATGTGTTTTATTAATTAAATATTAATTATTACATGAAGCTCTTTAAGCCGTTAATTGATATTGCCGGTAAAAGAGCAAACTGTAATAATCAATACTTTACTTTAATTAAAACATCAAATGTTTCTTCTAATTATGTTATCACAATAGCATTATTAGAAGAAACATTTTAAATTATATGTGCGCTCAGCTGATTGGCTGATCGGCTCAGCGCACATATAATGAGCGGGTCCGCAGCACAGTGACTTCATTGTGCTGCGGACCAGCGAAGAGGACACATCAGGACATGGGAGGGTGAGTATAAAGCTCTCCCCACCCCCTCCCCAGCACTGCACCCATCCCAGTAAGGAAGGGGGGTCACTTAACCCCTTCCTTGCTGGTATGGGTGCAGTCTGACATCAGTCTGGTCCCCAAGGGGTTAAGGGGGATGCAATGCATCCTCCCTTAACCCCTTGGGGGCCAGACTGTAAGCAGCGATCTGTAAAGATGCTGCATACTGTAAGGTGCACAACACCACTCACAATGATGGGTGTTGTGCTCCTGTTTGTGTGTTTTTTGTGTGTTTCTCCCTTTTTGTTTTTCAGATATCGGTATCCAGTGGATTCCGTCAGATTCCATGGACTACGTCGATGACCGGCGTTTTTTTTTTAAATAAAATGGTCAATGAGGGGTGTGGGGTGTTTTTATTTGAATACAAAATGTTTTCACTTGTGTATTGTCTTTATTTCTTTACTTTATAGACTTAGTAGTGGAAGCCGTCTAATAGAGGGAATCCATTACTAAGTCGGGGCCTAGTGTTAGCCGGTATAAAATGGCTAACACTAACCCCCCCCCATTATTACCGCAGTACCCAATGCCACCAGGGGTACTGGGAAGAGCCGGGTGCCAGTGGTCCCGGAGCGGGTGCCAAAATTGGCGCTTCTGGACTGGGGCGGCAGCAGGCTGGTAAGATTTAGGCTGGGGAGGGCCTAAACCAATGGCTCTTCCCACCCTGGTGTTACCAGGCTGCTGTTGCTTGGTTTTTAACCTGGCTGGTTATGAAAATAGGGGGGACCCTATGCGTTTTTTTTTTATTATTTATTTATTTATTTTAAAAAAACGCATAGCGTCCCCCCTATTTCCATAACCAGACGCTCTGGGACCACTGGCACCCGGCTCTTCCCAGTACCCCTGGTGGCATTGGGTACTGGGGTAATAATGGGGGGGTTAGTGTTAGCCATTTTATACCGGCTAACACTAGGCCCCGACTTAGTAATGGATTCCATCTATTAGACGGCTTCCACTACTAAGTCTATATAGTAAAGAAATAAAGACCATTCACAAGTGAAATTTTTTTTATTCAAATAAAAACACCCCCACACCCCTCATTGACCATTTTATAAAAAAAAAAAAAAACGCCGGTCATTGACGTAGTCCATGGAATCTGACGTAATCCACGTCAGATTCTGCTGGAGAGGATGAAGGCAGAGGGATGCTCAATGTCCCTCCAGTGCTTTGTGTCCCTCAGTGTCCCCTTGCCATTATCCTCTCCAGCAGCCACAGCCCACACAGCTCTGGGAGTCAGGTCGTAACATCATCATTTTATCCAGGAAGTGAAGCCTTGATGCAGTAGTAAGTGCAGGGAAAAAAAGCACTTTATAAGCATTTCCCGTAATAAGTGTATATTGGGGATTTGTATAGCTTTTGGGGGGTAATAGAAAACTTTAATAAATATTTTCACCGGACATTAAGTAACTTCTAAATTTAATCCTATAGGTAACAAATACAGTATAAACGCTTTAAATCAAATCCCACATGGCTTACAAATGAGGTTAAAAGGGCTACAAATGACAAAAAGGCATAAAAAAAAATACAAATCAGAGGGGTCAGCTGTAGCCTTTAAAAATTATAAAGAGCTTACTAAAACGTGTAAAAAGGTAATAAAGGTAGCAAAAATTCACAATGAAAGACAGGTGATCAAAAATAGCAAAACAAATCCCCCCCAAAATTCTTCAAATATATTAATGCAAAAAAGCCAAGGTCAGAGCATGTAGGACCCCTAAACAATGATGACAGGGAGTTAACTACTGGGATTCAAAAGAAAGAGTCAGGGCTGTATTAGATGCTCAACGCCTCCTGCCCAAATGTTTAGCAAGGGCTAAACGGACATCATTAACAGTCCGTGCAGCCCTTAAATTGTATACATTACCTCTCTGTGGCCCCGATGTTCTTCTACCCTCTACTCACTTCCTGGCGCCACCGCTGTAGCTTCAGGGGTGGCTCTGGGAAATGAGCAGAGGGCAGAAGAACATCAGGACTGTGCAGAGGTAATATATACGGTTTATTACTTTTCTTCACTTATTTGTTAGCTGCGCGTTGATATTACACGAAGTGGTGCGCGCCCAGCGGCCGATGATTTTAGGTCAGGACTAAAAGACATGATCAGCTGATGATCGCTGTCATCGGCTGATTGTTGCCTCTATATTTGGCCAAATCGGCCTGATTGAGCCAATTATCACATGTGATAGAGCCCTTACTGAATGGGATCTTCAGCTCTGTATAAACAACAGAAGAGGATGGAGGCAAGATGGGCGGTGTCAGTGCTGAGGTAGGCAGGGCAAGGCTGCTAACACGTGTAATGTATTGAACTGCATTACTGTAGATATGGTCCAAGATAATTTAAGAAAACTGAATGTAAGCAAAGCTCACATGGCCTGATGGATTACACCCCAAAGTTCTAAGGGAACAATTCTGTAATTTCTTTACCCTTGTACAAAATATTCATCAATTCTTTGGTGACTGGTATTGTGCCAAGGGACTGGCGTAAGGCAAATGTAGTGGCAATCTTCAAAAAGGGCTCTAGGACTTCCCCAGGTAACTATAGACCCGAAAGCTTAACACCGATTGTGGGGAAACTATTCAAAGGGCTTATAAGGGACTACATCCAGGAATATATAGGGCTAATAGTATTATAAGGGATAATCAGCATGGTTTTACTAAGGACAGAAGTTGTCAAACCAACCTAATATGTTTTTATTAAGAGGTGAGTAAAAGCCTGGATAGGGGGCAGCTTTGGACATAGTGTACCTGGATTTTACAAAAGAATTTGACACTGTCAGTTTGGATAGGATCTTCTTCCAGTCATTTGAGACCAGATAATTCCTCCTGTGCCCTATGAAAGGGGTTGGAAGTTACTTTCCTGTATAAGTATATGGGACGGCTCAGTGCTGACATGAAACTTTCCGATAGACTTACATTGACAAAGTGACTTGTGGCCCCTTTACACAGAGCAGTAGGAATTCCCTGGTCATAACTGACTGGAAGGACTGCAGACCTCATCTGAACTGTCGGAACAGTAGAGCTGGAAGAAGTACAGGTTTGGGTTGCCATCTACCTTCCCTGCACTGATGTGAGGAGGGTAATAATAGGTAAGGGCTGGAGAGGTCATTTAAAGGGAACCAATTAGCACGATTGTGCTGATATGGCTTTTAGTACAGTACAGGTCTACTGAGGCGACCAGCCACTGAGTATAAGATGGTGGGAAAGCTGGGTCACCACATCATACTGAGTATAAGATGGTGGGAAATCTGGTATGACCCCCATCATACTGAATACAAGATGCATACAAGATGGGGAAGCTGGGTGACCTCCATTATACTGACTACAATCCAAAATGCTGGGAAAGCTGGGTGACCACATCATACTGAATACAAGATGCATACAAGATGGGGAAGCTGGGTGACCTCCATTACCCTGACTACAATCCAAAATGCTGGGAAAGCTGGGTGACCACATCATACTGAGTATAAGATGTTGGGAAAGCTGAGTGACCTCCTTCAGCACCATCCTCACCTCTATACAATGTCTCCATCTGCATTGCTCCACACTGTAATGCTTTCCACTTTATAACCCAATTCAGTATCTAGGCCCTAAAATAATACTTATGCCCTCACATAGTAGAAAGGCCTGAATCTGTCCCCCTATATAGTAGGGGCTCTGTGCCTCAATATAAGTATAGGCCCCCTCTGTTTCCCCATATCGTAATCAGGCCCTTCTGGGCCTCCAAATAGCAGTTAGGCCTTCAATGTGCGCCATCTACTAGTCATGCCCCTCAGTGCATCCAAATAGTAGTAAAGTCCAGTATGTGCACCCATATAATAGTTAGGCCTCTCTGTGCAGGAAGCCCCCCCCTGAAGTTAATCGCCCCTGGTAGTTAACCCCCCATCCACCCACATTGGTATTCCCTGTAGGTACACACCATGGTAGTTATTCTCGATGAGATAGTATCCCCCAATTTAGGCATCCCACTGTAGGTAATACCCCCCCCCCCCCCACACACACACACAGTAGATAGTATCCCCATGGTGTTAGTCATGTCCCCTGCTACTTGGCTCCCATACCCCATGAAAACATTGTTTATGGCGGTTAGCCCTCACCCCCCATGTAGGCTTTCCCCTTGTCAGCCCGCTCCCTGTGTAATTAAAAAAAAAGTGCATATTCACCTGTCTGTAGCGATGCAGTCCTCCATCATCTCCTCTCCCTGTACTGCACAGCCTGACCCATAGGAACGATCCGAGGGCAGATTATCAGACTGGGGCTATGTTCACATAACGCCTTTTTTAGGCCATTCCGCGTTTTTAATGGCTGTCATTTTAGTGCCAAATTACGTACGATCTATGCAAATGATGACAGTTATTTGCTTTAAACGGCTTAATAAAGATGTTGTGTGAACATAGCCTGAACCTGTATCTGTGATAGCTATAGATCAGTAATATATTTACAAGAGGCAGAAAACAATAGACTATTTTACTATGTAGCCTACGTCAACAACAGTGCATCTTTTGCTAGTGTGAACATACCTACTGTATAACCATGTAGGAAATAATTTATCAAGACCGCTGTATCTGAATTAAATTGCCATTCTATTACACATGCTAGATTTATTGGCCTTAGATTAATGCTACAAGTTATGTCTGCACCCCTATGCCACAATGTTGCGCCCCTGGCTGTGTGGCGCAGACCTGGCAAAAAGGTACACACAAAGGTTTTCACAAGAATTAGCAACTGTTTGCTGGGTCTGGCACAGTTCTGAAGCATTTCCTTCTTTGTCTTTGGACAGAAGGCAAAAAAATATATAGCATTTTGCTTTTAATACAGGGGTGTCAAACTTAAATACACAGTGGGCCAAAATAAAAAAAATTGGACAAAGTCACAGGCCAACCTTGATAATTATTGAAGCGTGAATGCCGCAGTCCTGGCATTATCAATCGTGTGCATCTCCCACCACTGTGCACTATGATAAATGACATAATAATTTGCTATGACATAATTAACCCGATCCCATGTAATAGCCAACCTCCCCCAATATTACCCCATGTAGTAGCCAACCCAACCGTCTTATATAGTCGCCATCCCTCCCCCATAGTGTCATATAGTAGCCAGCCCCCCATAGTGTCATATAGTATCCAGCCTTCCCCATAGTGTCATATAGTACCAGCCTTCCCCCAGAATCTCACATAGTAGCCAGCTCTCCCCCATAGTCTCTTATATAGTAACCAGCCCTCCCCAATAGTCTCATATAGTAGCCAGCCCTCCCCAGTAGTCTCATTTAGTAGCCAGCCCTCCCTCATAGTCTCATATAGTAGCCATCCCTCCCCTGTAGTCTCATATAGTAGCCAGCCCTCCCTCATAGTCTCATATAGTAGCCATCTCTCCCCAGTAGTCTCATATAGTAGCCAGCCCTCCCCAGTAGTATCATATACTAGCTAGCCCTCCCCCATAGTCTCTTATATAGTAGCCAGCCCTCCCCAGTAGTCTCATATAGTAGCCAGCCCTTCTCTGTAATCTGATATAGTAGCCAACCATTCCCATAGTCTCATATAGTAGCCAACCCTTCCCATAGTCTCACATAGTAGCCATCCCTGCCCTATAGTCTCAAATAGTAGCCAGCCCTCCCCCATTGTCTCTTATATAGCAGCCATGGAGGGCCAGATGTAATTCAAATTCTAAATTGCCTGGCGGGCCAAAAGTGATGGCACCATGGGCCAGATTTGGCCCGTGGGCCAGAGTTTGACATGACTGTCATAGATTAAGTGGTATGTATGCACAAACTACTGCTGTCACTGTTGTTTCGTTTTGTTCTGCAGAATAAAATAGTACAGGCGATTTTAAGAAACTTTGTAATGGGGTTTATTAGGCAAACATGCCATTATGTGCATTCAAAACGACTTTCCCCAGGTCCCCATCTCCTTCCTCTCTCTCATTCACTGCTCATTATTAGGAAATCTCGAAGCTTTAACACAGTCGGGCCCTGTCTGTTCTATAAAGAGGTAGGGGGGAGGAGGGAGATTAGTCGGCAGCAGAGAGCAGAGAACAAAGGGTTAAGGCCCTATTCCACGGAATGATCGGCCGATAATTGACCCGTGGAATAAAAGGCAACGATCAGCCAACATTGTTCATTTCGGCTGATCGTTGCGTCATTTGTCTTTTAAGCATGTTGAAAAGCAAACGACTGGGATAGCAGTGATCCGTCTGTGGAATAGAAGCGGCGGCAGCAGACCGCCACCATCCTCTATGGGCTGCCTGGACGATCTAGTGATGACCCGGGCAGCCCCCCGCAGCTCCCCGCGGTCCCTCCCACACTCACCTGCTCACTGCCGCTGCCTGCAATAGCGGCAGCAGCGAGCGGAGAACGAGGAGCAAACGAGCGCTAAAAGTTATTATTGATTTTTGCAAAAAAAAAATTTAAACAGCAGTGACACTTTAAATCTGGCACAACTGGTACCATTTTTACGGTTTTTCATTCCTTTTATCTTATGTATGTATAGTATAGCTAGTCTATCAGATGCAGACTCAGATGCAGTTTTCCCATAAACAAGACCAATCTAAAACATGATACTTTTTATCTATTTTATTTTTCTGCAGGTTACTAATATTGCCTTTCTTCTGGTTGGCCCTCTCATGATGTACCTTTTACATCCATATGCATGCAAACGTAGCTTGACTGTTCATCTTGTCTGGATCCTGTTCATTATGATTGGTCTGTACAAATGTATTCTCATTTTTCTCCATATAACAATATTCATGTTTCCAATGCAATATTAAAATGCAGTAATTATTTATTTTTTGTATTTACATTTTTATGTAACTTACATTTTTGTGTAATTAATATAGTGATATTGGATAACTTTAATGTAGGTCTCTTCTCCATGTACTACCACATGACGTTGAGCTTCTTTGGGCAGTTACTGGATGAGATCTCCATCTTGTGGGTTATTTGCCTTGGATACTCTGTTTGGCTTCCAAAGCCTTATTTCCCAAGGTTCATCAAAGGAAGGTAGTATTCATCCATTATATAGCAGTACTTTATGCATGTCTAATATATTCTCACTGATCATTGGCTGTTGATAAAGGAAATTATTAATTGAAGAGGCTACAAAGAGGGACATATGGGCTAGTTTTGAAGTATGCTTATAGAGGTTGTGTCATTAAAGGGGTATTCTACTCAAACATAACTTTTGAGACAGCTTATGTAAACAATTCCCTGGCAGACTTTATCTGCAATTTTGTAATGCTTGGCAGATTTTTCACAGTGAGTTCATTGGCAACTTGATGTCAGATTAACCCTCCCAGCATTACAAAGTTGCAGATACAGCCTGCCAGGAACTTGTATACATGAGCTGTCTCACAAGGAACGAGGGAGGAGGTGGTTCAGGACAGCTCAGACACAGATTTCTTTGCCTTCAGCAGAAAGCAGCAGGATCACAACTGGGGGAAGGAGACAAAATACATAATAACAAGTATGGAATGAATTGTTAGTCACCATGGGCAGCAACATATAAGAATTTATGAACAATCAATAAAGGATAAAAGGAGGCACTCACCAGCAGTGTGTTCAGACCATCCGGCTTTTATTGCTGTTCGCAGGGGGAGCGGGGGAAACAAGGTGGGTGACCGCAGTTTCGCGGCTTAGTGCCGCTTTGACATAAGAAGTTATGTTTGAGCGGAATTCCCCTTTAAGAAAACAAGGTCTAAACTGATGCATTTTGTAAAATTAGACATATTTCAAATGTACAAGCATTCCCAAAAATGTACCATGTACACATGGTCCCTTTTATATATCAGTCTACGTTCTGTGCTTCCAGAACATTAAAAAAATGTTTTTATTCTTTAGTGCAAAGTGTCAAAGAGGTTTTTCCAAGCCCCCAAAAGCTGGAAGCTAAAAAGCCTTTTCAATTTCCTGCTTGATTGACAGTCTCCTGGAAGCTGAGTCCCAAACAGGGTCAGGCATGGAAGGCTTCTCAGTTTGCAGTTTTCAGGGGTTTGGGAAAGCTTCTTTGACACTTTGCACAGGAGACTGAAAGCGTTTTTCTATTATACAGTATGAAGAGAAATTTGACTAATACAAACAGTTTCAGCAGTTATGAACATGAATTGCTGCAGTCATATTACCTTAAACTTCTCACAGTTGCGTGCAAGTCACTTGTGCCTCTACCCCTATCTAATGAAGTCACCTGTACCCCCATAAGTATTCCCCCATGAACACAGATCTAGCTAACCCACATGCTCCTAAATAATGCTAACTTTATACAACCACTCCTACTATAGTGACAAAAACACTGAATAAAAACATTAAATACACACTAATACTCCTCCTAAACTGTGACTATATTAGCAGTTACAGTGCAATTACATTTGGTGACTCACAGGCAATGTCTTCTCTGAGGTTATTGTTCTCTTCCGTCATCATCACCACCCCGACCAATATGATTACTTCTTTCAGCAAGGACATGTCTCCAAGGATTGCAGTCAACGATTATCGGCCTAAGGCCTTATTCACACGTTCAGTATTGTTTTCAAGTCTGTAGAGTCCCCGCGCACAATCCGCTAAAATTACGGATTGTTAATTATCTTATCTTAAACGTATCAATGAATAGTGCATGTATATACAGTTTTGTATTAAAAATAGCAACGCAAAATTGTATAGTCCTTTGTTATATGAGAAATTTGATGTAGCCTTTTATACGTATTGCATGCTTATCTGTAGTGCTGTATGCATCACTGAAATGCACGGTGATCATGGGGTTAACTTCACCTCCACTGATTTAGTGCGATGCACTTTACTTGCAACTACTAGGAGATGTATGGTATTGCCTTATTTCTAGGAATCAGTAGGCTTTACAGAGGGATAGTCGATTGTTGTTTATACATCATTAGTTTTTTGCTGCTAGCTTGTGGCAGGCATATGAGGTCCGCTTTAATGTGACTAATGCGGATGATATACTGGTAGGATTCCCAGCTGGGAGGTAAACCAACCTTCACTGTTAGGTTGGTAACGTTATGATGCAATAACGTATGGCAGCTAAGTTGATTTTATCTTTTCTTGTTTGTGATAATAGCGTTGTTGGTGTGGTTTATATTAAATCCCCTTTCTGCGGCGATACAACATTGAACGCGATCAGGCTAAACATAGTCAAGCAAAATACCATAGATAAATAAATGTGCATTTAACCCCACCTCCTGTAGCCATACATGTATGAGGGTTGAAACAATCAGGATCGGGCTTACCAATTTGTGGGGGCATTCATGCACTGATACGAATTTATAGACTAACGTTGAGTCGTAGCCTCAGCTCACACTTTTTGCTTGGCTGCACCAGTGTGCGCCTTTTCCGGAGCGTATTAGATTTTTAATGCTAGTGTATCATAGCCCCCCGGTGGCTCTATGAACACTTTTTAAAGTCATATCATTTCGGCTACACTGATCTTGCTAATAGATTTATAGCTAGTAGTTATTACTGAAAAGGGATGGACTTATGCCGTGCCTTTAATATAGCAATGCTTATTGGAAGTTAACCCAATGATAACCGTGCATTTCAGTGATGCATACAGCACTACAGATAAGCATGCAATACGTATAAAAGGCTATACCAAATTTCTCATCCAACAAAGAACTATCCAATTTTGTGTTGCTATTTTTAATACAACACTGTATATACACATGCACTATTCATTGATACGTTTAAGATAAGAGAAATAAAAGTTACGTTTTATCCCTTTGGGTATTTTTTTGCTCTAGGGCAATACAATTAACTGTAAATACAATACCTCCCAATAGGGGAAGGATCACTATCCTTAAAAATTACGGATTGGGCATCCGTATTGCATCTGTGTTTCCATTTTTTTACTGTCTGCACAATACTAGTTTATAAAGTTGAGTAGGTTAAAAAAAAAAAAACCTAGCACCATTAGGCCCAACCCCTAAAAAGAGTCACATGATCGCTTATCAGCCATTTTACGTAGCCATTTCTGGTTTGCTTTATGCTGGGTTCGAGCTATGGAATCCACGCAGATAAGTTCTGGCGGATTCCGTCGCTTGTACTTGTTCGCCGCACCTCTCCGCCTGTGCCATGGACACCATTCTATGGCCGGGCAGATTCTGCGTTCTGCTGAAAGAAGTGGCGTTAATTCTTTAAACGGAATGCAGAATCCGCCCGGTCATAGAATTCAGTCTATGGGACAATCGGAAATGCCACGAGCCGGTACAGGCGACGGCATCCACCGGAACTTATCCACGCGAATTCCGTAGTCTGAACCCAGCCTAACTGTGAGATAGTTCTGTTAATAGTTATTTCTCTTTTGCAAGCACATGTGCTTCTGTTTGCAAGCACATGTGCTTCTGCAGTTCCTTCTTCCTGGTTGTGGTTGCTAAAAACCACAACCTTATGACCTATGAGTCATCTGTATTTTTTTACGGTAACACGGATGCTAAACAGGTTACAATCGGTAAATAATAGCGGATCCCGTTGATTTTTATGAGATTATCCGTAAGAAAAATCTGGGTCTGCACTAGGACATTTTATTTCAGCATTGGTTTGCATCCTTGTAATCTACTGATGTGCACTAACTCGAATACGGTAATACGGATCCGTAAATTACGGGACAAGGCCTAAGTGTCCATTTACACAAAGATTATCTGCCAAAGATTTGAAGCCAAAACCAGGAATGGATTTGAAAAGAGGAAAAATCTCAGGCTTTCCTTTATGACCTGATCTCTGTTTACAGTCTGTTTCTGGCTTTGGCTTCAAATTTTTAGCAGATAATCTGTCAGATCTATCTTTCTGTGTAAATGGACCCTTACTTAAGAAATCATTTAGTGTAATAATTTGCACAGAGAGATTTATCTAACAGATTTTTGAAGCCAAAGCCAGGAATGGATTTGAAAAGAGGAGAGATCTCAGTCTTTTCTTTATGACCTGTTCCCTATTTATAGTCTGTTCCTGGTTTTGGCTTTAAAGATCTGTTAGATAAATCTCTCTGTGTAAACACACCATAAGGCTATGTTCACACAACCTATATTTTTGTAAACATACTTTGCCTTGCTTTCTATGGGATCCCGGCTGGAGCGTATACACATCATATACGCTCCAGCCGGGATCCCTCGCGGCGACGCAAAGAACTGACATGTCAGAAAACCATGTCAGTGCACATTATGGAGCGAGCCGCAAGCTTTATAGTGTGCATTGGGGAGTTCTGATGCGGGTGCGCACAGATGCGCCCACATCAGAACCCTACGGCCAAAAAGATCATCCGGCTGTGATCTTTTCAGAGATCAGCCACTCTGTGACCCACCGGCTCACGGAACAGCTGGTCCCTTACGCCATGTGAACATAGCCTAATAGTGCATGTTCAAAGGCAACGATCAGCTGACATGGACAATGCTCCCTCACTGCTTTCTGTGCATATAATAGCACAGGCAGCAAGTAGGCAACTAAGGGTAAGTGAGCGCTAAACTGACAGGTTGGTGTCCTCACTTCCCCCGAGTTATTGTGTTGTGTAATGCAGCCTTTAGGCTCTGCACTTCTGCAGCACTTTACTCACGGTGCGTTTACACAGACAGATTTATTTGATACATTTTTTAAGCCAAAGCCAGGAACAGACTATAAACAGAGAACAGGTCATAAAGGAAAGACTGAGATTTCTCCTCTTTCTAAATCCATTCCTGGCTTTGGCTTCAAAGACCTGTCAGATAAATCTCTCTGTGTAAAGGCACCATTACTCACTAACTACTCCTCAACAGGTATAGACAGATCCACCTTTGAGGGTGCCCTCACACGTAGGTTTTTTTGTGGCGTTTTTTACGCCAATGGATGATGTCAGAGCCAGGGTCAGAGGTCTTCATCTACTCCTGGACTCCTGTAGGCTGCAGGTTTGATGGTGCATGTTATCTACAGGATTGAATGACAGAGGAATGAACCAATAGCTCTTTTCTCTGCCACAACACACACAGCTGAAAGAAGCACCACTGCGGTGTGGACATTACAAGGCCTGGTGGATAGAACTAGCTGCAGTTGCTATATGTCTGCCTACATTTTCCTGTGATTTTTTTTTTGTAATGTAATAACATTTTATCTCTTATGTACATAGGAGCCAGTTTGGTGCTGCTGTCTTTGTCGTGGCTGTTTTTAGTACATTGATGTCATTTGTAAAGCCTACAATCAACGCCTATGTCTTGAACTGCATAACCTTTCACATACTGTATCTTTTGTTAAAAGAGATCAGAAAGTAAGTACAGTATTGTAGAAATCATCGCTATGTGTCCTCAGTGGTGACTCTAAACATGTATTCCCATCACATTAATGGAGAAGTCTGCGCTTACTACTGCATCAAGGCTTAACTTCCTGGATAAAAAAAGGGTGGTGTCACAACCCGACTCCCAGAGCTGTGCGCAGTAGCGGATTAAATGTACCCTGGGCCCTGGGCTGTCCACCCAACCTGGCCCCCCCCCCCCCCCGTTAATCCGCCCAAACCGCCCACATTATAATCCGCTACTGCCCCCCCCCCCACGCCATCCCCAATAAACACTGCCTGCCCAATAAACATAATGTTTGGTCCCTTGCTGCTACCCCCAGTAAGCATTGTCCACCCCATCTCCACTGCCCCCAATAAACATATTGCCACTTGTTTCCCCGCTGTTGCCCCAAATAAACATATTGCCACCTGGTTTCCTGCTGTTGCCACCAATAAACATCTTGCCACCTCACCCGGTCCCCTGCTGTTGCCCCCCCCCCCAAGGTCACAGCTGGACAGAGGATGTCAGGAGAGAAGGGGGCTGATCTTATAGGGGAGGTCGCAGGGTCCCAGCAGCACAGAGGATGTCAGGAGAGGAGGGTGCTGATCTTATTGGGGAGGTCATAGCAGCACAGAGGATGTCAGGAGAGGAGGGTGCTAATCCTATAGGAGATGTCCCAGCAGCACAGATGATGTCAGGAGAGGAGGGTGCTGATCTATAGGGGAGGTCACAGCAGCACAGAGGATGTCAGCTGGGCCCCTCTTCCCCCCTTATAGATGGCCCCCGTCTTCCCCCTTATAGCTGCCCCCTTCCTTCCCCTTTATAGCTGCCCCCTTCCTTCCCCTTTATAGCTGCCCCCCTCTTCCTCCCTTATAGATGGTCCCCCTCTTCCCCCCTTATAGAAGGTCCCCCTCTTCCCCCCTTATAGATGGTCCCCCTCTTTCCCCCTTATAGATGGTCCCCCTCTTCCCTCCTTATAGATGGTCCCCCTCTTCCCTCTTCCCCCTTATAGATGGTCCCCCTCTTCCCTCCTTATAGATGGTCCCACTCCTCCCTCTTCCCCCCTTATAGATGGTCCCCCTCTCCCCCCCCCCTTATAGATGGTCCCCCTCTTTCCTCCTTATAGATGGTCCCCCTCTTCCCCCCTTATAGATGGTCCCCCTCTTCCCTCCTTATAGATGATCCCCCTCTTCCCTCTCCCCCCTTATAGATGGTCCCCCTCTTCCCCCCTTATAGATGGTCCCCCTCTTCCCCCCTTATAGATGCTCCCCCTCTAACACAAAAAACAAAACACAACTCACCTGCCATCCATTTCCCCGTCGAGGCTCTCGCCTCCTGGTCTGTCCCCGGCTGTCCCCCGCTGCCGGGGATAGGACGGGACACCCCCGGCAGCCGCGCATCAGCCGGTGACAGTAAGAGCCGGACTCTTGGGACCACAAGCAAAACAATGCTTGTGGTCACAAGAGAGTGCAGTGGCGGATTATAATGTGGGCGTGGTGGCATGGCCCCCCCCCCCCCGGAATCCCTCTTCCCCCCTTATAGATGGTCCCCCTCTTCCCTCCTTATAGATGGTCCCCCTCTTCCCTCTTCCCCCCTTATAGATGGTCCCCCTCTTTCCTCTTCCCCCTTATAGATGGTCCCCCTATTCCCTCCTTATAGATGGTCCCACTCTTCCCTCTTCCCCCCTTATAGATGGTCCCCCTCTTCCCCCCCCTTATAGATGGTCCCCCTCTTTCCTCCTTATAGGTGGTCCCCCTCTACCCTCTTCCCCCCCTTAAAGATGGTCCCCCTCTTTCCTCCTTATAGATGGTCCCCCTCTTCCCTCTCCCCCCCTTATAGATGGTCCCCCTCTTCCCCCCTTATAGATGGTCCCCCTCTTTCCTCTTCCCCCTTATAGATGGTCCCCCTATTCCCTCCTTATAGATGGTCCCACTCTTCCCTCTTCCCCCCTTATAGATGGTCCCCCTCTTCCCCCCCCCTTATAGATGGTCCCCCTCTTTCCTCCTTATAGATGGTCCCCCTCTACCCTCTTCCCCCCCTTAAAGATGGTCCCCCTCTTCCCTCTCCCCCCCTTATAGATGGTCCCCCTTTTCCCCCCCTTATAGATGGTCCCGCTCTTCCCTCCTTATAGATGGTCCCCCTCTAACACAAAAAACAAAACACAACTCACCTGCCATCCGTTCCCCCGTCGAGTCTTTAGCCTCCTGGTCTGTCCCCAGCTGTCCCCCGCTGCCGGGGATAGGACGGGACACCCCCCGGCAGCCGCGCATCAGCCGGTGACAGTAAGAGCTGGACTCTTGGGACCACAAGCAAAACAATGCTTGTGGTCACAAGAAAGTGCAGTGGCGGATTATAATGTGGGCGGCGTGGCATGGGCCCCCCCCGAAGCCTTGGGCCCCAGGTGGCCACCCAAACCGGCCACATTATAATCCGCCGCTGGCTGTGTGATCTGTGGCTACTGGAGAGGATGATGCCAGAGGGGCACTGGAGGGACACTGAACATCCCTCTGCCATCATCCTCTCCAGCAGCCACAGCCCGCATAGCTCTGGGATTCAGGTCGTGACATCACTTTTTTATCCAGGAAGTGAAGCCTTGATACAGTAGTAAGTGCAGGGAAATCACTTCATAAGCATTTCCCATAATAAGTGTATATTGGTAATTTGTATAACTTTAAGTGGGGCAATACAATACTTTAATAAAAATTTTCACCGGACTTGTCCAAATTGTAGATAAAATATTCCCTGTATTAAGTAATATGTAGTGTAGCCATAAAATCAGTCAGTGACTTAACCAACCATTTATGTAAAAAAGTGTTCAGCATTTTGAGATATATAGCAGCCATACAAAGCAGACTAAAGCTATGTTCACACAACGTAAGAGACCGGCCGTTCCGTCACCCCGGCTGGGTCACGGAACAGCCGGTCTCTGCCCGGATCATTCCGGCCGGTACTTTCCAGCCGCAGAGCTCTGATGCGGGCACTGAATTGTGGCCGCAGAAAACTGACATGTCAGTTCTTTGCGGCCCCGTGCAGGATCCCGGACGGAGCATATACGAAGTGTGTACGCTCCAGCCGGGATCCCATAGTAACAGAGGCAATGTGCACACACGTGCAAAGTACGGCCGTTGTTGCAAATGGCAACAACGACCGTACTTTTACGTAGTGTGAACATAGCCTAATATGAAAGAGTGCTTCCTGACCTGTGCAGAGGTCATTGTGTGGGAGGGGGAGGAGGTGAGCTGCAAACACTGCCTATTGGTTTTGGTGTGATTCTGCCTTATTTAGGTGTTACATTTTATTGTAACCATGGCTGTGATGACAATTATGATATAATGTTCTCTACAGAACAGAAAGCATTATCTTTTTGTATGACTTAAGGCCCTATTACATGGAATGATAATCTGCCCAATCAGGCCGATTCAGCAGATTATCGCTTTGTGTAAAGATGGGATGGGGTGACCCGCTGGGGGTAGTAGTAGTTAGTAGTGGCAGGTAGGACCCGGGTTGCCACTTGCCAGATGTTAGGTCACGGTTATAGGACGAGGGGAGGTGACTAACCCACGGGAACCTGACTATGCGGGGCCCCAACAATTCTTTGTTGCCCTTATTCAAGGCACCAATAACTAGACCAATGCCAGGGTTCAGAAACAACGGTGGTTGTGCGTTTATTAACACGGTGATTGTCAATAGCAACAGTCTCTCTGGATGCAATCAGGAATAGGCAGACTTGAATATAACTGAGCAGTTGGGTGATGCTGCAATAGGCCGTAGTGTGATAGCGTTACTACTTAATACTTGCGTTAATACTTGCTGTTGATGATGAGAAGATAGTGACTTGAGAACGGCACCCAGATCTTTGAATAGAATGGAGAATCTTGAGGATGAGGCTGGTCAGGACTGGACTGGAATCTGTCTCTGGAGGAGTGGAGAGGATAACACTAAGGGCCCTATTCCACCGGACGATTATCGTTTGCATAATCGTTAACGATTAACGATCTCAAACGACCGCTATTGCGAAAGACCTGAAAATGTTCACTCATTTCCATGGAACGATAATCGTTACTTATGAACGTAATTGCAATAGTCTTTTCTTTGCTATTTCTTTGATATTGCGTTCGTATCTATTGCGAACGACCGAACGATGTCTTATTCAATGCGAACGATTTGCGAAAGTTTTGGTACGAGCAACGATAAAAATAGGTCCAGGTCTTAAGGCCCTATTCCATGGAACGAATGTTGTTCGTATTCGGACGATATCGGCCGCTACGAACGATAATCGTCATCGTTCATGTCGGCTGATCGTTGCAGTCGCTTGTTTTTCAACATGTTGAAAAACAAGCGACTGATACAGCAACAATCTGCTGCTGTCGCTCCGTTGAATAGGAGCATTGGCAGCAGACGCTGCTGTATCCTATGGGCTGCCCGGACGATCAGCGATCCTCCGAACAGCCCCCCCCCCCCCACAGCTCCCCGGTGCCCCTTCCGCACTCACCCGCTTGCTGCAGCCGCACTGAATAGCGGCGGCAGCGAGCGTGGCGCTCTCAGCGCTCGTTTGCTCCTGTTAACGACCGGTGGAATAGGGGCATTATAAAGCGATCAATGATTTCTCGTTCGGTCGTTAATCGTTAACTGCATTTCAACCGAACGATTATTGTTTAGATTCGAACGATTTAACGATAATCTGAACGATAATCGTCCGATGGAATAGGGCCCTAAGTTGCGGCCTTGCTTGAGAAGCAGCAGAGCACATGTTCTCCCTCTTGAAGGTAGAGAAGGGACAACACAACCTTCTCCCTTGAGGGTAGAGAGAAAACTACTGAGCTAAAAGGGAAGTGACTAACTGACCCCAGCCAAAAGCTCGACGGCTATTGGGGTTACTATGGCAGCCTAGGAAGTCACATGACACTAGGCCAGTTGCATCATCACACCACTAAATAACAGGCAAATGAATATACATAGAGGAATATGAGAAATACCAGACTTGAACACTGGGGGGCAACATAACACGACCCTTTTGCAGTGGCCAATAACCCTTTCCAGTACAGGGACAAATGGAATACAGATATACACAGAGATATACTTTAAAGAAGCAGTTCACAAAAAATATACCCCCTGGTAGCCACTGGCACATATACTTACCACAGCTGATCGATGTCCCGCTGCGCGGCTTAGTTCCGGTCCCGCTGCGCAGTTCAAATCCGGCACGCGCTCACTTCAGCCTCTGCAGTGACTCCTCTTCTCTGCCTTGTAATTGAACGCGCATCCATAGAGAATGCATGGAAGCATGTAATTTCCGGTGTATAATGACAGGACAGGGATGTGAGCTAGCAGCGAATTTGAATGGCCTCCGGACCGGAACGAAGCCACGCCGCTTGACACCGATCAGCTGTGGTGAGTATATGTGCCAGCTTTAACTACCAGCATACCTCATTGTGCACAACAACTCCCAGCATACCTTCTTGTGCACAACAACTCCCAACATACCACCTTGTGAACAACAACTCCTAGCTTCCTTCTTGTGCACAACAACTCCAAGCATACCTCCTTGTGCATAAAGAGGTATGTTGTGAGATGTAGTGCACAAGAAGGTATGCTGGGAGTTGTTATGTCGGGAGGCTTCTGCTGCACAACTCCAACTCTCAGCATACCTTCTTGAGCACTACTGCTCCCAACATACGATCTTGAGCACTACAACTCCCAGCATACCATCTTGAGCACTACAACCCCCAGCATACATTCTTGTGCACAAGGAGGTATGTTGGCAGTTGTAGTACACAAGAAGGTATGCAGGTAGCATATCTTCCCGCATATCTTCTTGTGCTCAAAAAGGTATGTTAGGAGTTACAGTGCACAAGAAGGTATGCAGCAGCAGCCTCCCAACACAGCAACAACTCCCAGCATACCTTCTTAGAAGGAAAATAGAAACTGATCAGGAGCCATGGAATGAAGATGGACAGATGGGTGTCACTTCTTACTAGATTTGCATTTCCAGGGAAATACTGTACATAGTGCTTGAAAAGAGTGACTTCACTTTAAGAGAAACTTTAACCCTTAATACCCTCCCTTTAAGAGCCACTTTGGTACTGTCCCTTTTAAGAGCAACTTTAGTACAATCCATTAAGAAGCTACTTTGGTGTCAACCCTTTAAGAGCGACCTATGTAGTGTCCCTTTAAGAACAGCTTATGTACTGTAAAAACCGACTTAGGTATCCCCCCCCCTTGAAGAGCAACTTTAGTGATGTCACTTTGGTACTGGCCCTTTAGGAGCGACTTTAGTACTGCCTCTTTAACAACAATTTTGATACTGTTCCTTTAAGTGTGAATTTGGTCCGGGCCCTTTAAGAGCGACTTTGATACCATCCCTTCAACAGCGACTTTAGTACTGTCCCTTTAAGAGTGACTTATGTACTGTCCCTTAACCCCTTAGCGATCCATGACGTATCTGATACGTCATGGTGCCGCTCGGGGTGTTCAGAGCGGGGTCCCGCCGCCTGATCCCGGCTGACACGTGCAGCCGGGCAGTGCCTCTATTAGCCGGCGCGGGTCCCGTTGCCGCGCCGGCTAATTAAGCCTCTAAGTGCAGCTGTCAAACCTGACAGCTGCACTTACAGGCTTCAGACCTCACGTCCCTGGTGTCTAGTGGGACGGATCTCCCCCCCGCGATGCGATCGCGGGGGGGAGATCCGTTCTTCTGCCCGTGCCGGGCCTCAGCGTCGGAATGACGCTGATCCCGGCTCGGCAATAGATTGCTATGGCCTGCAGCAGGCCATAGTAATCTATGACCGATCTAATCGATCTTTGCTGTGTATATACCACAGCCCCATAGACCAAAGGATAAAAGCGCTATAAGCCTGGGAATGGAGCGATTTTAAGGAACGTATATTTGTTAACAATGGTTTGAATTTTTTACAGGCCATCCGATACAATATAAGTTATACATGTTATATATCATAGTAATCGTAACGACTTGAGGAACATGCATAACAAGTCAGTTTTACCATATGACGGACGGCGTAAAGGCAAAACTCCCCGAAATCAAAACAAATTCGTTTTTTTTTCAATTTGACAGTGCAAATGATTTTTTTCCGGTTTCGCAGCATATGTTATGGAAAAATAATGCATGTCATTGCAAAGTACAATTGGTTTCGCAAAAAATAAGTGCTCATATACGTCTCTAGGTGAAAAAATGCAAGCGCTATGGACTTTTAAACTTAAAATGGAATAAGCAAAAGCGCAAAAACGAAAATAGGCTTTGACCTTAAGGGGTTAAAGAGCAACTTTGGCCCCGGCCCTGTAAGAGCTACTTTGATACCGTCCCTTTAAGAGCGCCTTGGTACGCCTCATTAAGAGTGACTTTGATACCGCCCCTTTAAGAGCGACTTTGATACCGTCATTTTATAAACAACTTTGATACTGTCCCTTTTAAAGCTACTTTGGCCCCGGCCCTTTAAGAATGACTCTGATACTGTCCCTTTTAGAGTTACTTTGGTACCGTCCCTTTAGGAGCGACTTTGATATTGTCCCTTTAAGAGTGTCTTTGGTACAGTGCCTTTAACAGCGACTTTGGTACTGGCCCTTTAACAGTGACTTTGGTACCATTTTTTTAAAAGCGACTTTCATACCGCCCTTTTAAGAGCGAATTTGTTACCATCCCTTTAACAGCAAATGTGGTCCTGGCCCTTTAGGAGCGACTTTGATACCGTCCCTTTCAGAGCGACTTTCGAACCGTCTCTTTAAGGCTATGTTCACACTATGTAAAATAACGGCCGTTATTTTCAACGGCCGTTATTTTGAGGCCAAAACAACGGGCGCAGGATTACGAACGTACGGGCTAGTCGTGAAACTAAGGCCGTTGTTTAATTTTGATTCTTAGCATGTTTTTAATTGGGCTGAAACATGTCATTTAATTGAAGCACTGCGACTAGCCGAATAAACCACTCAGTAAATTTTTTATATTAAAATCAAGTTTCATTTGGACGAATAAAATTTTACGTGTGCGGCCGCATTGAAATCCACGGCTGTAGTTGTAACATTACCGGCCGCAAATAAATGTCATGTTAATTTTACACGGGTCCGTACGAACTACGGCCGAAGTCTTATACGCAGTTCACATCGTATGACCTTAGTTCGTACGAATTGCTGTATCGTACCATCCTCAAAACAACGGCCGTAGTTTTGCGGTGAAAACTACGGCCGTTGTTTTACGTAGTGTGAACATAGCCTAAGAGCGAATTTGGCCCCTGCCATTTGAGAGAGACTTTGGCCCCTGCCATTTAAGAGCTACTGGCTCTTTAAGAGTGATTCTAGTACGGTCACTTTAAGAGAGACTTTGGTGTCGTCCCTTAAAGAGCGACTTTGGTGCCATCCCTTTAAAAGCTACATTGGTGCCGTCTCTTTAAGAGCAACTTTGGTGCTTTACTTTTAAGAGCGACTTTTTGCTGTCTCTTTAAGAGCGACTTTTGTAACGGCCCTTTAAAATTGAATTGGTATTGGCCCTTTAAGAGCAACTTTGGTGCCGGTCCTTTAAGAGTGACTTGGGTGTCGGCCCTTTAAGATCTCATTCAGTACTGGCCCTTTAAGAGCGACTTTGGTACAGTCCATTTAACAGCGACTTTGGTACTTTCCCTTTAAAAGTGACTTAGGTATTGTCCCTTTAGAGTGACTTTGGTACCGTCCCTTTATGAGCAACTTTGGTACCATACGTTTAAGAGCTAATTTGGCTCTGGCCCTTTAGGAGCTAATTTGGCCCTGGCCCTTTAAGAGCGACTTTGGTACCGTCCCTTTAACATTGAATTAGGTCTCTGCACTTTAAAGCGACTCTGTACCCACAATCTGACCCCCCCCCCAAACCACTTGTACCTTCGCATAGCTGCTTTTAATCCAAGATCTGTCCTGGAGTCCGTTTGGCAGGTAGTGCAGTCATTGTCCTAAAAAACTACCTTTAAACCTGCAGCCCTGACTTCCGGTTCCAGCGCGGGGATGTGAGCAACGCCTCACAGGAGCTCCCGTCCCAGCCAGCCCGTACCGCACATAAGCGTCCGGCAGGACGACCGACCGATGGACCCGCACCCTCACCAGAAGCTGCTGCCACCGCTCATCATGGACAAGTATGTCCAAAAAGGTGCCCCCAGACCGCAAGCAACAGCGGGACAGCAGCCGGAGCTGCCGCGCACTGCATCCAGCATGGCGCCCGGCACCACGCTCCAGGAAGAGACAGCCCACAGCTTACCTCACCCATGCTGGCTCCTGCTGCAATCCCCGCGGCGGCCCCCCTGGTGGATGCTTCAGGGGTGACCCCGCATACCCCAGCCTCATTGCTAGCACCTCAGGGGGAGCATTTGATTATCGGCAATTGGCAGCCGAAGTAGCACGCCTGATGGCCCCTGAAATAAAGAGGGCAGTGGAGCAATGATTCAAAGCTACACTCCAGCAGGTGCAGACAGAGGTTACCAGCCATGCTTCTCGCCTCACAGAGCTGGAGACCAGAGTCTGTGCATTAGAGAAAAAATACAAAGGTATGCATTCTAAGATACAACTACTGGAACAGGAAATGAACAGAACAGGGGACAAACTAGAAGATTTAGAGAACCGTTCCCGCCGAAATAATCTGAGAATAGTGGGGGTGAGCGAAAAGGTGACCCTGGCAGAATTACAATGCTTCTGTGAGAAACACTTGCCCAAAGCTCTTGGTCTCCAACATTCCTGCAGAGTGGAGAGGGCTCATAGGCTGCCCCCCCCACCTCCAGATAACAGATCCAATGACTCAGAATCCGCACAGCAAAGACCCAGGCAGGTGATCTTTAAGGTACTGGACTACAATGACAAAACAGAACTGCTGCGCGCTTTCCGTAAACGCAAAGAACCACTAATCTTTTATCGCAAGCGCCTCTTGATTTTCGAAGATTTCTCAGTGGAAGTCACCAGAAGATTTCTCAGTGGAAGTCACCAGATGTAGGAGAGCGTTCAGCACTATTTGCTCCTCATTATACAAAGCGAACAAGAGATTTCAGCTGCAATATTCAGCGACATTAAAAGTTTTCCACAATGATGGCTCAACCTCGTCTTATGAGTCTCCGGAGGAAGCCTCAGCTGCCTTGAACCTGGACGTGCCGACGTGTACACAGCAATCTTCAAGGAGCCAAGGCTGCAACCTTTCAGTTTCGCCCATGGAAGCCAGAGCTTCTTCGCTGACCAGAGGACGCTCTGGAGGAGCTAGATCCAAGACTGACCGCAAGAAACGGAGCCTGTCAAATGGTCGCTACTCCCACAGCGACAGGTCACCATCGCCCGACTGATTGAACCAACTGCAAGCTAAGTTGAACTGTTGCCCTTGTTAATGTCTTCTCAGTCCCCTCTTTGTGCTGGACGCTTAGTTTGCTGAGTCTTTCTACTACTAGGTCCTTAGTCTGGGCTTTTCTTACGGTTGTTTTGATATAATGTTCATCTAAGCCAGGGACGGACATTTCCCATGTCAGAAGAAATAGTCCCATTTAGTAGGTCTGTTTGATACCTGTTCCCGTCTTTCTTTGTTCTATTACTATTGGGCTGCTGGGATGGGATCCCTGTGTCACATGCCTGAAAAGGGAGTTTCTTACCCTTTACTTCAGTGACACACGGTTTACATCTTGGCTGCTCACTGAAGGGATTTTGTGTTTTTATTTCCTTTGCTGATTCGAGGTTTATCCTTGATGGTTTCTTTAGTAATGTTGTTGTTAATCTTGTTCATGTTTGCAGCAGAACGACGGCATACTTGTGACTACCCTTTGCCTCCACTGGAAGTTTTCTTGTCTGTCCCGATGAGTGACCGAATGATGTGCCCACCCCAGCTCCCCTCTGATCAGGTGACCTCTATATGTGGCCTTTTGACATGGTTACACTCTCTTACTATCCGTGATGGCTAACACCATAACCGTAGCGACATGGAATGTCAAGGGCCTTCGGTCCCCCCAAAAACGGGGCAAAATATAGTGTCATCTGAAGCGCTTTACGGCCGATATTGTTCTATTGCAGGAAACTCACCTTACGACTGATGACTATTTCAGGCTTAAAAAATTCTGGGTTGGGCACGTCTTTGGCTCTTCAGGGAGGAGAAAGCTGGTGTCATCACACTAGTGCACAAATCATTCTCCTTTTCTTTACTATCGCATACTTGTGATCAAGAAGGGAGACTGTCACATTTGATTTTTGAGCACTACGATGAAACGTATAGTGTTTATAATGCATATGCACCAAATGGGGATAACAAACAGTTCTTTGACGGGTTGGTTGCTAATTTTCACTCTGATTCGATTCCTTGGAAAATTGTTGGGGGGATCTGAAAACGGTGCTAGACATCACAGTAGACAGACGACAGTCTAGATCACAGGTGGTGACCCCTCGCCCTAGAGATAGGATTCTGCAGAAAGTCCTCACCTTAACTGACTTGAAAGACAGTTGGCGCATACTACACCCAGATGACCGAGAGTTCACACACTTCACATGTTCATGCATCTTGGTCCCGTATTGATTACTTACTAGTGAGTGCTAGAATTTGGGATCACTTGCTATCGGCCGAGATACATGTTCTTGTGATCTCAGACCATGCCCCGGTTGTTATGAGTTTCCATACCCTGCTCCCCAAGTCTAATCAGTTTCTTTGGAAATTACCCACATATTTAGCCACCGATGACTCCTTCCACCAGCTACTTAAGTGGTGGTGGCTAGAATATGAAACGCACAATAGGGAACACAGGGGTTATCTACCCTTGTACTGGGAGGCGGGAAAAGCCGTTCTTAGAGGCTGGTTATTGTCCTATCATGCCACTATGAAAAAAATATATATACCAGGAATATGTGAACTCTAGTCTTAAACTCAAAGAGGCATATTCTCGATTTGTGGAATCTCCCTCCCAAGATACTAGAAATCAATGGCAAAATGCAAGGTCAGCTTTCGAACTATGGATAGATAGAAGGGAGCGCATGTACCGCACTCACTACGAGACTGACCTTTTTAGGCAGGGTAATAAGGCGGGTAGAATGCTGGCCAGGCTGGCAAAAGGTAGATTACCTCTTAATCATGTCCTAGCACTTAGAGATTCCACGGGTCACACGCAGAAGCAACCTGCAGCTATCAACAGGGTGCTTAGAGACTTTTATTCTGATCTCTACAGGTCTGCTGCCTCAGATACTTCTGAAGCGGCCAACTTTCTTAGTAAGCTACCTCTACCGTCCCTAACGCAGGAGCAGAGGGATAGTTTAAATGCGGATGTCACCACTGAAGAGGTATTAGCGACCATAAAATCATTACACAATGGAAAATCCCCAGGCCCAGATGGATACCCGGGAGAATTTTATAAAATCTTAGTCGATCAAGTATCCGCCATACTAGCTTATTATTACACTGGTATCCTACACACTGGTACCATTTCTCAGTCAGCCAAGCTGGCCCACATTAAAGTCCTCCCCAAACCTGGCAAGGATCCCCTAGACCCAGGGCCGTATCAGCCCATCTCCTTAATCAACCAGGACATTAAAATAATATCCAAAATATTAGCCGACAGGTTGGCCGCCTTCTTGCCAGAGCTGGTAGGAGACCATCAGGGGGGATTCGTACGTATGAGGTCTGCAGTGACAAATATCCGTAAAGTAATAGCGGTGCTCGACCGAGTGCAGCATCGTCCCCAGCCAGGAGAACAACCGGCTCTTCTCCCGCTAGACGCGGAGAAGGCATTCGATAATGTGAGATGGGACTGACTGGGGATGGTGTTGGACAGGTTTGCCATTATGGGAGCCTTTCGTACCTTTCTTAATGGCATGTATACTGACCTGACTGCAAGCGTGCACACCCATGGTATCCTGTCGGCTCCTTTATCTTTGGTTGCCCATTATCTCCCCTCCTCTTTGACCTTGCTATAGAGCCCTTAGCTAGATACCTGCTTAGCACTAACATCTTTGAGGGGATAACTGTGGGTACACAAATGGTCAAATTGGCGATGTTCGCAGATAACCTACTGCTTTTTCTTAATAAACCTACTTCACATTTACCCGGTATTGTAGATTTTCTCAACTATTTTGGGGGTTTCTCGGGATACAGAGTAAATGTGACGAAAAGTATTCTTCTACCTCTGGGACAGTCTAGACCAGCTTGGCTTACTAACGTCCACCGGTTCCAGGTGAAAGTGGCCTCCTCTTTTGTCACTTATCTGGGCCTTAAAATAGGAAAAACCACAGGCTCCCTTTACAATCTTAATTATCAGCCATTGCTAAAAAAGATAATGAACGAACTGAGGGACTGGGAAGGTCTGCCACTGAACCTGTCTGGCAGATGTTATTTAGTTAAAATGATAAGTTTTGCCCGATTACTGTATCCACTTCAAACCCCACCTCTTCTTATGACCCATAAAGATGTTGCTATGCTCCATAGGGAATTTACTAGGTTTATTTGGAAGGGGAAGCGCCTGAGAATAGCGCTAGGCAAATTAATGCTTTGTAAAGCAGAGAGGGGATTAAATTTCTATAACCTTGCCTGCCTTCTCAGAAATGTATTAAACTTTCTACATGGCTCCTCCTTTTTCTCCTGGAAAGGGCACTAGCTGGTCAGCCTACTCCATACCTCTTACTCCAAATTACCCCCTGATGTTAGACACTCAGCCTTGCTCCGGTACACGATTGTCAGGTGTGCAAGGTTTTTGGCCTTCCATTCCTTACCTCGATACACATGCCCTTAACCGGACATCTGGAATTTCTCCAATCACAATCGTTGCTGTGGTTGCAACAGGGAATGGATCGAGGACCCACAAAGGTCGGGGATTTGATAAATAGAGAGCACCGCAAGTGGCTCACGCCATTGGAACTGAGATCTAAATTGCAGCTCACCCCATCCTGGTTCTTGCAAGTGAATCAGGTCTACATCTTTTGCAGCTCTAGATTATCAGACCTCTCTAAGGAAGCAGATAAACATACCGTTGATGACAAATTAGGGCCAACGCCTAGAAAAACGTCTATCTCGTGTCTATATAATGCTATCCGCAATGAAGCGCACACCAAGACCTGACAGGATTTCACTCTTCAAGACATGGGAGCGGTGGACCCAGGATCCTGATATTGCAGACACCACCTTGGCGGGTTGGGCAAGGGTCAGGCAATGCATTATCAATGAGAAATGGCGTGAATCCTATTTTAAGTTGGCGCACAACGCTCTTTATGGGTTTAATATCTTGCCTTCCCCTACCTTCCCAGATAGAATCACTGCTTGCCCCAAATGCCAGACGCCACTGACAAACTAGTGGCATGAAGTTTGGACATGCCCTCTCGCCGCACAATTTTGGCAGCAGGTCAGTGACTATATTCACACTCACTGGAAAATCAGGTTACCAATGACCCCCCAAGTGCTACTATTTCACCAACCCCGACCTCCAGATGACGCTGAAGTAATTGGCTATACTCCCCAATTGGTGCATGTGGTTCTAGTGGTGGCTCTTCGTTGTCTGCTCTATAACTGGCTATCCCCCTCTCCCCCAGATGTGCCTTTGGTAATTGCCCAACTTAAGGTATACCTGGAGGTGGACAGGATCGACACAGAGCGACACAAAAGTAAAGCAACTAAAGTTTTTTTCCAGAAATGGTGTACCTTTATTGTAACACATTTCTCTCAATCTGAGATAACTGTCATTGTCAAACCCTTCCGTCTGACTGACTGGTACTGTAAGGCAGATATCGCAGGCACTCTTGGTCGCCTAAAAGTCCCTTGAGTTTATACGACAACTATACCCATTGCTAGTGTTGCTATTGCCGATCCTTACTGTGTCTCTTACTAATTTGTACTTTTGTGAATTTGGGCCACCTCATGCCTGACAGATTCACTAGTGAATGCAGAGAGATTGTAGTCCTTTTCCATTTTGCGGTCTGCTGTACTGTTGTTGGATGTTTATTGCATCTGCTTTATTGTTGATTTCTATGCTTCTTTTCTTTTGAAAACCAAATAAAACATTTCTTTAAAAAAAAAAACTGCAGCCCTGAGCCAAATGGGAGTATCTGTGCCCTGACTTTGCACCACCCCTCTGTCCCTCCTCCCCACCCTCTTCATCATTAGGAATGCTCCAGGCAGATTGTCTCCTATTCCCCACCCGTGTCAGCCCGGCACATGGGCTGGATCGTTAAGCACCTGTGCAGTGTTCAGCATGGAGGAAATGTTCCAGTGGCATTCCTAATGATAAGGAGGATGGGGAAGAGGGACGGAGGGGTGGTGCAAAGTTAGGGCACAGATACTCCCGTTTGGCATGGGCTGCAAGTTTAAAAGTTGTTTTCTAGGACAATAACTGCACCTGCTGAACGGACCCCAGAACAGATCTTGAATTAAAAGCAGCTATCCGAATGTACAAGCGGTTTGGGGGGTGTCAGATTGTTGGTACAGAGTCGCTTTAAGAGCCACTTTGATATTGGCCCTTTAGGAGTCATTTTAGTATGGTCACTTTAAAGGCAACTTTGGTGCCGGCCCTTTAGGAGTGATTTTGGTTTCGTCCCTTTAGGAGTGACTTTGTATCCGTGTCTTTAAGAACGACTTTGGTGCCTGCTTTTTAAGAGCAACTTTGGTGCAGGCCCTTTAAGAGTGACTTTAAGAGCTAATTCGGTAATGGCCCTTTAAAACCGACTTTGATACCCACTCCTTAAAAATGATATCCACAGAAGCCCTATAATTGTAAAGAAAATTGCTTGGTTACTATGACAATCATGTGGAAATTATGTCAGTAAAAAAAAATTGTTAAAGCGACTCTGGATTATAATGTGGGCGGTTTGGGCGGCCGCCCGAGGCTCCGGGGGGCCCATGACGCTCCGCCCACATTACAGAGCAGCAGCACATCACTTTCGGGGCCCAGTGGGCCCCTGAGTGATGTTCTGCAGTGGCGCTTTGTCTCTGGAGTCTCGGCCCACAACGCTCGTCACCCCCGTCTGATGTGTGGCTGCCGGGGGTGTTGCGTCCTATCACCGACAGCGCGCGCATCATAGAGCTCCCTGTGGCCGTGACTTCCGGTACAGAGAGCGTCCCTGTGCTGCAAGTCCCATCCCCGGCGTACAGGGAGCTCTATGATGCGCGCGCTGCCGGGGATAGGACGCGACACCCCCGGCAGCCGCACATCAGATGGGGACAGACAGAGGCTGGAGAAGAAGAGACGATCGGCGGGGGAATGGGTTGTTAGGTGAGTTTTTTTTTTTTTTTTTTTAATCTGCCTTGCACTGGGGGAGGATAAGAGAGAGGGGACCATCTATAAGGGGTCGAGAGAGAGAGGGGACCATCTATAAGGGAGGGGAGGGGACCATCTATAAAAGGGGGAGAGGGGACTATCTATAAGGGAGGGGGATAAGAGAGAGGGGGCATCTATAAGGGAGAGGGATAAGAGAGAGGGGGGCATCTATAAAGGGGGGGGGAGAGGGGGCCATCTATAAGGGAGGGGGATAAGAGAGAGGGGGCATCTATAAGGGAGGGGGGATAAGAGAGAGGGGGCATCTATAAGGGAGGGGGATAAGAGAGAGGGGGCCATCTATAAGGGAGGGGGATAAGAGAGAGGGGGCATCTATAAGGGAGGGGGATAAGAGAGAGGGAGGCATCTATAAGGGAGGGGGATAAGAGAGAGGGGGCCATCTATAAGGGAGGGGGATAAGAGAGAGGGGGCCATCTATAAGGGAGGGGGATAAGAGAGAGGGGGCATCTATAAGGGAGGGGGATAAGAAAGAGGGGGGGATAAGAGAGAGGGGGCATCTATAAGGGAGGGGGATAAGAGAGAGGGGGCATCTATAAGGGAGGGGGATAAGAGAGAGGGGGCATCTATAAGGGAGGGGGATAAGAGAGAGGGGGGCATCTATAAGGGAGGGGGATAAGAGAGAGGGGGCCATCTATAAGGGAGGGGGGATAAGGGAGAGGGGGCCATCTATAAGGGAGGGGGATAAGAGAGAGGGGCCATCAATAAGGGGGGGAGAAGAAAGAAGGGGCCATCTATAAGAGAGGGGGGATTAGAGAGAGGGGGCCATCAATAGGGGGGAGAAGAGAAGAGGCCATCTATAAGGGGGGGAGAGAAGAGAATGAGCCATCTATAGGGGGGATAAGAGAGAAGGGGCATTTATAAGGAAGGGTGGGAGAGAGGAGACCATCTATAAGGGAGGGGAGGGGGAGAGAGGGGACCATCTATAAAGGGGGGAAGAGAGGGGACTATCTATAAGGGAGGGGGATGAGAGAGGGGGCATCTATAAGGGAGAGGGATAAGAGAGAGGGGGGCATCTATTAAGGGGGGGGAGAGGGCCATTTATAAGGGAGGGGGATAAGAGAGAGGGGGCATCTATAAGGGAGGGGGATAAGAGAGAGGGGGGAATCTATAAGGGAGGGGGATAAGAGAGAGGGGGCCATATATAAGGGAGGGGGATAAGAGAGAGGGGGCATCTATAAGGGAGGGGGATAAGAGAGAGGGGGCCATCTATAAGGGAGGGGGATAAGAGAGAGGGGGCCATCTATAAGGGAGGGGGGATAAGAGAGAGGGGGCCATCTATAAGGGAGGGGGATAAGAGAGAGGGGCCATCTATAAGGGGGGGGGGGGTAGAAGAAAGAAGGGGCCATCTATAAGAGAGGGGGGATAAGAGAGAGGGGGGCCATCTATAAGGGGGGGAAGAGAGGGGGCCATCAATAGGGGGGGAGAAGAGAAGAGGCCATCTATAAGGGGGGTAGAAGAAAGAAGGGGCCATCTATAACGGGGGGGATAAGAGAGAGGGGGCCATTTATAAGGGAGGGTGGGAGAGAGAGGACCATCCATAGGGGGGGGGAGAGGGGACCATCTATAAGGGGAGGGGAGAAGAGGCCATCTATAAGGAAGGGGGGGAGAGAAGGGGCCATCTATAAGGGAGGGGGGGAGAGAAGGGGCCATCTATAAGGGGGGAGAGAAGGGGCCATCTATAAGGGGGGGGCAACATAGGAAAAGAGGGGGGCCATCAATAAGGGGGCTACATAGAGGAAAGCATATACTATAAGGGGGATCACATAGAGTCAGCTAAACCTACCTACTAAACGAGGGTGTAAAGGGGCCAGTAAAGATGTGCAGTTTGTAGAGAGATGAGGATGGTGTCAGAGTGAGGAGCCTTATATGTCTGTCTGGCAGATTCTGTGGATTCGTGGCTCGGAGAAATTCTCATGATGGTCCAGAGCAGATGAAGACGAAGATGAAAAGGGAAGAACTCAGATCAGAGAAGACGTCCCCTGTGAGTCACCTGATATAACAGCACTGTAATGTATATGGTGTACAGAACCTGTGTAGAGCTGGGTACCTCTATATGACTGTATGAGGTGATACTGATCTGTGTACAACTGATCTTATTCAGTAGCAGCGGTGGTATTAGTCACTATTAGTGTTGACATTAGTCAGTATTCGGTGGTATTAGTCAGTATGTGGTGGTGTTAGTCAGTATGTGGTGGTGGTGTTAGTCAGTATGTGGTGGTATTAGTCAGTATGTGGTGGTATTAGTCAGTATGTGGTGGTATTAGTCAGTATGCAGTGACATTAGTCAGTATGCAGTGACATTAGTCAGTATGTGGTGGTATTAGTCAGTATGCGGTGGTATTAGTCAGTATGCGGTGACATTAGTCAGTATGTGGTGGTATTAGTCAGTATGCAGTGACATTAGTCAGTATGCAGTGACATTAGTCAGTATGCAGTGACATTAGTCAGTATGTGGTGGTATTAGTCAGTATGCGGTGACATTAGTCAGTATGTGGTGGTATTAGTCAGTATGTGGTGGTATTAGTCAGTATGCAGTGGTATTAGTCAGTATCCGGTGGTATTAGTCAGTATGCAGTGACATTAGTCAGTATGCGGTGGTATTAGTCAGTAGGTGATGGTATTAGTCAGTATGTGGTGGAATTAGTCAGTATGTGGTGGTGGAGTGAAACTCAGCACGGTGACCGGGGCCAGAAGCAGTCTGTCTCTGTACACTGTGTAGTGGTGATGACCTGTAACTGCAGCACCGTGACATAGTACAGAGACAGAAGCTTCTGACCCCATTTACTGTGTTATTATCTGTAATTCCAGTCATGGCCGTGATGATACAACATGTAGCCATGCTGCACTCACAACATTGTCTCATAACTTATCACCGCGCGGCGAGTGGGCCTGTGTGCTCTGGAATGCAAGGGCCGATTTTCAGTCCCAGTCTGGCCCTGCTAACATGTAAGCAGTGTGTGTTGGCACTGGGGGTGCTAGGACCGGAACATGGACCATTGGGGGCTGGGGGGAGGGGAGGCTGCCTGGCAGCGGGACCAGACAATGATTATTGGGGCAGGCTGAATAGGGGGGCCAGATGGCCATATGTTAAGGGCAACAACAGAAAACAAGGTGGCAAGATGTTTATTGGGGGGGGGGGGGGCAGAGCAAAGCACCAGATGAGGTGGCAAGAGGTTTATATGGGGGGGGGGGGGGGGGCAGGTTTGGTGGACAGCCTGGGGCCCAGGGTACATTTAATCCGCCACTGCCCCAAACCACTTGTACCTTCGGATAGCTGCTTTAATCTAAGATCTGTCCTGGGATCTGTTAGGCAGGTGATGCAGTTATTGTCCTAAAAAACTATTTGAATTTGGCACTGCCGTGAGCAGAGGGTGCACAAGCTGAGAAGGTGACACTAGGGTGCAGGAGGTAGCACACAGAGAACATGGCTGGCACTCAACCAGCTGCCGGCCATGTTCTCTGCACTATACTTTATGTTAAGCTGCACTATTACACAGCTTAACATAAATTATCGAATACCAAAAAAACCTGGTACTAAATGTTTTTTTTTGCCCTGAATATCGATATTATGGTGCATCGTGCATCATAAGTCCTCCTGCCCTATTATAGTCTTTAATGATGTTGTTGTTTACATATGAGGAGACCTGTATATACAGTGGTATTTATGCTGATTTTATCAATATTTCTCCTAAAACCTCCTCATGATTTTTAACTGATTACCTTATACTTACCTTCATTATTTCTCCCAATATAAAGAGATACTGCTATAAAACTAGACTATTATATACTTACCTTCTTTATTTTTCCCATTGTATGGAGATACAGTCATACAAAACACCTGTCCAGTTGGTAATAAATACGGGTGGTAATGAACATGGAAATAGGGTATCTGAAAGATATTAATAACAGTACATAGAAAATGTGAAGCGCTTGGCACTGTCCCCTATGATGCGCAGTCAAGGGAGAGGGCTGTGGCGTACAGTCTTTGCATGTATGGCGTCTTGTGCACTTTAACAGGTGGTGCTCTGCATGGAGATACTCTTAAACGTCTAATAAAGAAACGAAGCAGGAAGCAGCAACTCACCAACCAGTGCGATTTATTCGGGGTGTACCCTGTACATCAGCTCACAGGCAGGGCAATAACATTCTGAGTGTGTTCCACAGAGCCTCTGTGGAACACACTCAGAATGTTATTGCCCTGTCTGTGAGCTGATGTACAGTGTATACCCCGAATAAATCGCACTGGTTGGTGAGTTGCCGCTTCCTGCTTCGTTTCTTTATTAGACGTGAAAGATATTAATATACCTACCTATATGGGATATATTGTGATTCCTTTCCAGTAGATCGGTGGCCCCATTCACAGTATCTAATTATACAACTATACAAATAATATATCTTAAATCCATTTTTTTTTTACAATGGTGAACATGGAGTTGATATGACTCCCTTCTAGATTTGTTCTAACATTTGACTGAGATAATAGTGGCTCTAATAATCTTTACAGGCAACTGGCAGGTCAGGTGAGACTAACTTAAATGTGAGTAAGGTGACTGAATGGGCAGAAAGGATGAGAAAGTATATATAATATAACGTATAATGCATCACACCGGTAGTAACAGAGTTAAAGGGGTAGTGCGGCGCTAAAAAATTATTCACAGAATAACACACATTACAAAGTTATACAACTTTGTAATGTATGTTATGTCTGTGAATCGCCCCCTTCCCCGTGTCCCCCCACCCCCGCCCGTGTACCTGGAAGTGTGTGGTGCATTATACATTACCTGATCCGTGTCAAGGGCCGTCCGCCATTTTGTGCCAATTGTCATCTTCGGACGAACGTCCGAATCGCTGCCGCCGCCCCCCCTCCGCCGCGTCACAACTGTGCTCAGCTGCGATTGGCTGAGCACAGTTATGCTCAGCCAATCGCGGCTGAGCAGCTGATGATGCGGCCCCGTCATCAGCTACTCAGCTGCGATTGGCTGAGCATAACTGTGCTCAGCCAATCGCGGCTGAGCACAGTTGTGACGCGGCGGAGGGGGGGGGGGGAGGCGGCAGCGATTCGGCCGTCCATCCAAAGATGACGCTTGGCGCAAAATGGCGGACGGCCCGCGACACGGATCAGGTAATGTATAATGCACCACACACTTCTGAGTACACGGGCGGGGGTGGTGGGACACGGGGAAGGGGGCGATTCACAGACTTAACATACATTACAAAGTTGTACAACTTTGTAATGTGTGTTATTCTGTGAATAAATTTTTAGCGCCGCACTACCCCTTTTAGTCTCTGTGAGCAGCGTCATGTGACACACAAATAGCAGTGAGTCAGGTTTAGACTGCAGCTACCTGACTACACTATATCCCAAATAGGGACATAGTTACATAGTAACATAGTCAATACAGTTGAAAAAAGACACATGTCCATCAAGTTCAACCAAGGAGGGGATGGATACAGGGAAGGGGGAGGGATGATAGGTTCTATACATATGTATTTATATTATTTTGCTCTAAGAACTTGTCTAGGCCTGTTTTGAAGCCCTCTATTGTTTTTGTTGTGACCAGATCCTGTGGTAGACTGTTCCACAGATTCACAGTTCTCATGGTAAAGAAGGCTTGTTGCCTCCGAAGGTTGAACCTATTTTTCTCCAGACTAAGGCAGTGCCCCCTTGTCCTTTGAAGGGGTTTTACCTGGAACATCTTTTCCCCATATTTCTTGTAGGGGCCATTTATATATTTAAATAAATTAATCATATCTCCCCTTAAACGTCTCTTCTCCAGACTAAACATATTAAATTCTTTTAATCTCTCCTCATAACTAAGATGCTCCATTCCCCTTATTAGTTTAGTTGCCCGTCTTTGTACCCTCTCCAGCTCTAGAACATCCTTTTTATGAATCGGATTCCAAAACTGGACAGCATACTTCAGATGAGGCCACACCAAAGCTTTATAAAGCGGTAATATTATATCCCTGTCCCGAGAGTCCATGCCTGTTTTAATGCATGACAATATCCTGCTGGCCTTAGAAGCAGCTGACTGACATTGTGTGCTGTTCTGTAGTGTATTATCTACAAGTACACCCAGATCCTTCTCCATCAGCGACCCTCCCAGAGTAACTCCCCCCAGGACATATGATGCATGTGGGTTATTAGTACCCAGGTGCATAACTTTACATTTATCCACATTGAACCTCATTTGCCAAGTGGACGCCCAAACATTCAGTGTGTCTAAGTCATCCTGTAACATCTGCACATCCTCCTTAGACTGTACTGTACTACAAAGCTTGGTGTCATCTGCAAAGATAGAAACATTGCAGTTAATTCCATTCTCAATATCATTAATAAACAAGTTAAACAGAAGGGGGGCCAGTACTGACCCTTGGGGTACACCACTTATTACCGGGGACCATTCGGAGTAGGAATCATTGACCACCACTCTCTGGGTACGATTATTAAGCCAGTTTTCAATCCAGTTACACAATAAACTTTCCAAACCGATAGACTTTAACTTACCCATCAGACGCCCATGAGGAACTGTGTCAAACGCTTTAGCAAAATCCAGGTACACGATATCCACAGCCGCGCCGCCATCCAGGCTTCTACTTACCTCTTCATAGAAACATATTAGGTTGGTTTGACAGCTTCTGTCCTTAGTAAAACCATGCTGGTTATCACCTATAATACTATTAGCCACTACATATTCCTGGATGTAGTCCCTTATAAGCCCCTCAAATAGTTTCCCCACAATGGACATTAAGCTTACAGGTCTATAGTTACCAGGGGAAGTTCGAGAGCCCTTTTTGAAGATTGGCATTTGCCTTACGCCAGTCCTTCGGCACAATACCAGTCAGCAAAGAATCACTGAATATTTCATACAAGGGTAGAGAAATTACGGAACTGAGTTCTCTAAGAACTCTGGGTTGTAATCCATCAGGCCCTGGAGCTTGGTTACATTGAGTTTATTTAAAGGGGTATTCCAGGGAAAATTGATAAATTGGTAATGGAAAGGGTTAACCAAGGTTAACCCTTTCCTAATATACTTACCTGTCCTTTATTGCTCCCCCAAGGAGATCTGCGGTCCGGCCACGTGATCTTCCAGCTTACGACTCGTGGATCCTCTTCTTCTTCCGGTTCGGTGACGTCACCATACCCGGCCGGCGTGTGGCTCTCTGTCTTATTAGCGGCAGAGCACTGAACCCTGACTGGCTTGGTAGCGTGTAGCCAATCAGGGTTTAGTGTTCTGCCTCTCCACACACACCAGTTACATCTGCAGGGTCGGCGTCAGCACGTCATTGTGAGGGGTCCCTGTGGGGTGCCATCCGACATCACTCTGCAGGACACCCCTCCCCCCCTGTGTCAGTGATGCCGACCTGAGTCCCGGGAGGGGAAGGGATACGGCGGGCGGCATCGCTGACCCGGGGGGGGGGGGTTTCGAGGTCCTGCAGAGTGATGTCGGATGTCACACAACAGCACCCTGCAGGGACCCCTCACAGTGACCGGCCCCCCTCCCTGAGTAATCATTGTGATCCCCCCGGCCCCCCTCCCTGTGTTATCATTGTGATCCCCCCGGCCCCCCTCCCTGTGTAATCATTCATATACACAGATCACTCACCCCCGGTGTAAGCAGGCTGCAGCGGCGCTGGACCCGATCTCGGCGCCTTTTTCAAGCAGCTATCCTCAGCTGACAGGCGCTGTGTGTGAGGCAGGAGAGATTTCTTCCTTGCTCTGTACACAGCGCCTGTCAGCTGAGGATAGCTGCTTGAAAAAGGCGCCGAGATCGGGTCCAGCGCCGCTGCAGCCTGCTTACACCGGGGGTGAGTGACCTGTGTATATGAATGATTACACAGGGAGGGGGGCCGGGGGGATCACAATGATAACACAGGGAGGGGGGCCGGGGGGATCACAATGATTACTCAGGGAGGGGGGCCGGTCACTGTGAGGGGTCCCTGCAGGGTGCTGTTGTGTGACATCCGACATCACTCTGCAGGACCTCCCCCCCCCCCCCCCCCTCCGTGTCAGCGATGCCGCCCGCCGTATCCCTTCCCCTCCCGGGACTCAGGTCGGCATCACTGACACAGGGGGGGAGGGGTGTCCTGCAGAGTGATGTCGGATGGCACCCCGCAGGGACCCCTCACAATGACGTGCTGACGCCGACCCTGCAGATGTAACTGGTGTGTGTGGAGAGGCAGAACACTAAACCCTGATTGGCTACACACTACCAAGCCAGTCAGGGTTCAGTGCTCTGCCGCTAATAAGACAGAGAGCCACACGCCGGCCGGGTATGGTGACGTCACCGAACCGGAAGAAGAAGAGGATCCACGAGTCGTAAGCTGGAAGATCACGTGGCCGGACCGCAGATCTCCTTGGGGGAGCAATAAAGAACAGGTAAGTATATTAGGAAAGGGTTAACCTTGGTTAACCCTTTCCATTACCAATTTATCAATTTTCCCTGGAATACCCCTTTAATTTATCTTGGACCATATCTATAGTAAACCAGTTCAGTACATTACATGTGTTAGCAGTACTGGCCCCACCCACCACAGCTCCATCCTCTTCTTTTGTATATACAGAACTGAAGAACCCATTAAGTAACTCAGCTTTCTCCTGATCTGCAGTTATTAACTCCCCGTCACCATTATTTAGGGGTCCTACATGCTCTGACCTTGGTTTTTTTTGCATTAATATATTTGAAGAATTTTTTGGGGTTTCTTTTGCTATCTATGGCTACCTGCCTTTCATTGTGAATTTTTGCTGCTTTTCTTACATTTTTACAGGTTTTGTTGACTTCTTTGTAATGTTTAAAGGCTACAGATGACCCCTCTCATTTGTATTTTTTCAATGCCCCTTTTTTGTTATTTTTTAGCCCTTCTAACCTCGGTTGTAAGCCATGTGGGATTTGATTTTAAACGTTTATATTTGTTACCCATAGGAATATATTTGGCAGTACAGTTATTTAATGTGGATTTGAAGATTTCCCATTTATTATCAGTATCAGTATGTGCCAGCAGCCGCTCCCAGTCTATGCCCTGAAGTTCAGCCCTTAACCCAGGAAAATTGGCCCTTTTAAAATTAAAAGTTTTTGCCCTACCAACATGTTTTTCTTTTTTACACTTTAAGCTAAAAGTCACTATATTGTGGTCACTGTTCCCAAGGTGTTCATGGATAGTGACATCCCCTACCAGCTCAGCGTTGTTAGAAATACCCAGATCCAACAAGGCATCACATCTAGTTGGCTCCTCCACAAACTGGCCTAGAAAATTATCCTGCAGTAGGTTAAGAAATTCCCCCCCCTTTGTGGTTTTAGCTGAACCGTGACCCCAATCTATATCTGGGTAGTTGAAGTCCCCCATTACCACTACTGTCCCCTCCCGGGCAGCCCGCCCTATTTGTCTATTCAACTGGCCATCTACCTCCTCAGTAATGTTGGGGGGGGGTCTATTGATTACACCAAGGCTTCGCTTCCTGGATAAATTGGTGATGTTACGACCCGACTCCCAGAGCTGTGCGGGCTGTGGCTGCTGGAGAGGATGATGGTAGGGGGACACTGAGGGACACAGGGCACTGGAAGGACACTAAGAATCCCTCTGCCATCATCCTCTCCAGCAGCCACAGCCTGCACAGCTCTGGGAGTCGGGTCTTGACATCACCATGTTATCCAGGAAGTGAAGCCTTGATGCAGTAGTAAGTGCAGGGAAAAAAGCTCTTTATAAGAATTTCCCATAATAAGTGTATATTGGGGATTTGAATAACTATTGGGGGGCAATACAATACTTTAATAAAAAATTTTGCCGGACCTCTCCTTTAAGTCAAGGGCTGCACAGACATTGCTAACAATAAAGATACATATATATTTATATACACAGCCCTTGCTACACGATTATCGCTCCGTGTCTAGCAGATCGGCAGTCGCTTACACTAGGCATTGCGTAATATGGCCCTTAGTGAGTGAAAAATGCAAGACTTAAGGATTTTTTTTAATATACAGTGGTGCCTCGGTTTTTGAAAGCTTCAGAGTTCAAACTGTTTGGTATTTGAGCGAAAATGTACCAGGACGTTACATTCAAAATTCAAACTTTGATCGGTATCCGAACGCCTGCAGGTACTGGTGTCTCAAGTTGGTGATGAGTGAACTTAACGAACGTCCAGGCTCGGGCAACCCAAAAGTTGTATATGTATGTTTTGTATATGTGTATACCAAAAGTTTGACAAGTTTGCTCATCAACAGCGTGTGCATTTTTATGTGCCGTTTGTCTGCCCCTTCCTCCTTCTGGTATTCTGACTTCGACTGAAGTGTGCCTGAAGTGTCATTTTTCCTGGTGTGGATTATGAGTGAGTTTGGCACTGGTGATACGTAACAAAGAGTACAGTATAAGGCTAGGTTCAGACTATGTAACTGTGCGGCTGTATTTGTGGCTGTAATTGTGCGGCGGTATTTTTGGTGGTTCATGCGTACGCTGAAAAGTATACGATATACGGCTGCACAGTGCACACTATGTATGAATCTACGGCCCTATCGTAAACGGACCCGTAAAAAATGAACAAGACCATTGTTTGCGGCTGGAAATGCGGCTGTGGATTGACAGGCGGTCCGTACGGAGAACTACGGAGAACGAAAAATAGGCGGCAATGATGCCGAATGCCAATGCCTTTAATAGTTAATATATTAAATTAATAAAACATATTTTCTTTGTAATAAAGTCCCTTTCGTTGTTCAATAATTTAATTCTAACGAATCCATCATTGTGCAATTAAATATACTGTTAAAATATCAAACATCAAATGTTTCTTCTAATTATGTTATCACAATAGCATTATTAGAAGAAACATTTAGAATTATATGTGCGCTCAGCTGATTGGCTGATCGGCTCAGTGCACATATAATTAGCGGGTCCGCAGCACAGTGACTTCATTGTGCTGCAGACCAGCGAAGAGGACACATCGGGGTGAGTATAGAGCTCTCCCCACCCCCTCCCCTGCACTGCACCCATCCCAGCAAGGAAGGGGGGTGACTTAACCCCTTCCTTGCTGGGATGGGTGCAGTCTGACATCAGTCTGGCCCCCAAGTGGTTAAGGGGGATGCAATACATCCTCCCATAACCCCTTGGGGGCCAGACTGTAAGCAGCGATCTGTAAAGATGCTGTATACTGTAAGGTGCACAACACCGCTCACAATGATGGGTGTTGTGCTCCTGTTTGTGTGTTTTTTGTGTGTTTCTCCCTTTTTGTTTTTCATATATCGGTATCCTGGGGATTACGTCGGATTCCGTGGACTACGTCGATGACCAGCGGTTGTTTTTTTTTTTTTTTTTTTATAAAATGGTCAATGAGGGGTGTGGGGGTGTTTTTATTTGAATAAAAAATTTTTTTAACTTGTGTCTTGTCTTTATTTCTTTACTTTATAGACTTAGTAGTGGAAGCCGTCTAATAGACGGAATCCATTACTAAGTTGGGGCCTAGTGTTAGCCGGTATAAAATGGCTAACACTAACCCCCCCATTATTACCCCAGTACCCAATGCCACCAGGGGTACTGGGAAGAGCCGGGTGCCAGTGGTCCCGGAGCGTCAAAATTGTCGCTCCCGAACCGGGCGGCAGCAGGCTGGTAAGATTTAGGCTGGGGAGGGCCTAAACCAATGGCTCTTCCCACCCTGGTGTTACCAGGCTGCTGTCGTTTGGTTTTTAACCTGGCTGGTTATAAAAATAGGGGGGACTCTATGCGTTTTTTTTATTTATTATTTATTTTAAAAAAAACGCATAGGGTCCCCCCTTTTTTTATAACCAGCCGGGTTAAAAACCAAACGACAGCAGCCTGGTAACACCAGGATGGGAAGAGCCATTGGTTTAGGCCCTCCCCAGCCTAAATCTTACCAGCCTGCTGCCGCCCGGTCCAGCAGCGCCAATTTTGACGCTCCTGGACCACTGGCACCCGACTCTTCCCAGTACCCCTGGTGGCATTGGGTACTGGGGTAATAATGGGGGGGTTAGTGTTAGCCATTTTATACCGGCTAACACTAGGCCCCAACTTAGTAATGGATTCCGTCTATTAGACGGCTTCCATTACTAAGTCTATAAAGTAAAGAAATAAAGTCAAGACACAAGTTAAAAAATGTTTTTATTCAAATAAAAACACTCCCACACCCCTCATTGACCATTTTATTAAAAAAAAACAACAAACAACCGCTGGTCATCGACGTAGTCCACGGAATCCGACGTAATCCCCAGGATACCGATATCTGAAAAACAAAAAGGGAGAAACACACAAAAAACACACAAACAGGAGCACAACACCCATCATTGTGAGCAGTGTTGTGCTCCTTACAGTATGCAGCATCTTTACAGATCGCTGCTTACAGTCTGGCCCCCAAGGGGTTAAGGGAGGATGTATTGCATCCCCCTTAACCCCTTGGGGGCCAGACTGATGTCAGACTGCACCCATCCCAGCAAGGAAGGGGTTAAGTGACCCCCCTTCCTTACTGGTATGGGTGCAGTGCAGGGGAGGGGGTGGGGAGAGCTCTATACTCACCCCGATGTGTCCTCTTCGCTGGTCCGCAGCACAATGAAGTCACTGTGCTGCGGACCCGCTAATTATATGTGCGCTGAGCCGATCAGCCAATCAGCTGAGCGCACATATAATTCTAAATGTTTCTTCTAATAATGCTATTGTGATAACATAATTAGAAGAAACATTTGATGTTTTAATTAAAGTAAAGTGATGATTAGTACAGAAAGCTCTATTGCCGGCAATAGGAATTAACGGCTTATGGAGCTTCCTGTACTAATTAATATTTAATTAATAAAACACATTTTCGTTGAAATAAAATCAGTTTCGTTGTTCAATAATTTAATTTAAACGAATCCATCATTGTGCAATTAAATATACTGTCAAAAAATAAATATATATATAAATATACATTTATTTATATATATATATTTATTTTAACAGTATATTTAATTGCAAAATGATGGAATCGTTTAAATTTAATTATTGAACAATGAAAGGGACTTTATTACAACGAAAATGTGTTTTATTAATTCAATATATTAACCATGAGAGGCATCGGCATCGGCATACTGCAGAGGATCGCAAACCCTGGTAATAGCAATTCATGTAAACTGTTTCCCTACTTTCCCAGATGCATCCAGAGGTGTTTGCATCACTTTCTTAAGATTTTATTTGTTTTTTTTAGTTGAACCAGATTTCCAAGTAAATGACCGTATGTTTTGAGCCGCATGTCTATTTTTTCCCACGGCCGTAGTTTCATCCGCACATTTACAGCCGCATAAAAAATACAGCCGTACACATACATAGTGTGAACATAGCCTCATACTGTACTGTAAACGATTGCTGGAGTACTTCTTAATGCTATAGCTTAGTGCTGTTAAAGGTGTTTTCTGACTGAAACTTACTGTTGTTAAAGGTGTTTGCTGATAGATCCCTAGTGGGCCCAGGGCGGTAAGGATGAAGGTATGTCTCTTCACTTTATCCTCAGCACTGTTCCTGTGCTGTTTATTCTGAAATCCTCTGGCCGGTAAGCTGTTAAGAGCACTGGCGACAAGGCTTCTGCCCGCCCAGCACCGATCTGCCCCCACCCCCAGCCAGCTCTCCCCTCCCAATGATCATCAATGGAGGGGGCAGGTGGAATCGGTGCTAGGGGGTGGTAGCCCCGCTTTTAATGGCTTATCAGGCAGAGTATTTCAAAACAAAATTCACAGCACTGGAATGGCGGCAAGGATTAATGTAAGAGACATCCTTCGTCCGCAATAGGGAGCTATCAGCAGGTTAGATTTGTCTAATTTGCTGATAGTTCCCCTTTAATTATTGCTGATTATTGGTAGGTGCTGGAATCAATTAAACACATTTATTTTTTTATTTTTTTTCAAACATACTTTTATTTATCCAAGACAAATACAAAGAAAAAAAGGCAGCCATCGGAAAGTAAATTCGGCAAACAGAAATTTGTCTAGATAAAAAAAAATTTTTTTGTTCCCCAACACAAGAACCTACCCCACCCTAATCCTCCCTCCTCCACCCCTTCCCCCCTATCTAAAGTTTCAGGCCCTCCAAGAACTTAGTCAGGGAGGCGTAAAGCACCAAGGGAGCCTCCTACATCAGCTCGAAGGTACCATTTCGTATTACAGAAGGGCCGAACCACCTCATATATCTCCTCGGGTTCCAGAAAACAAACAATACATTTCCTCCATTTTCTGAAAAATGATTTGGCCTTTATTTCCCGTTGGGGTTCTGCATCAATCTGGTCCATTAACAGGTACTTCTTCACCTGCTGAAAAACATGAGACACAGAGGGCATCTCCGGAACCAACCATCGGGCTAATAAAGCCCCCTTGGCTACTAATAAAAATACATGTACGAGATTGGAGATTGTAGAATCTTCCGGGGGATATGTAATACTATAGATGTGGGTCTAAGGGTAAGGTCACTTTTAGTTTGGCTTTTAGAAAGTCTAGTAAGGCCTGCCAAAATATCTGCACCCTCGAGCAATTAAAGAGCCCGTAGTAAAGATCAGACAAGGGGTCACCACAGTTAGGACAAGCAGTAAGCCGCTCTGGGTGGTCCAGAGTTCTGGGTACATTAAACCCATATGTCGCATGGTGGATTAATTTGAAATGCGTTTCCCGACACTGTTCACATATTATTGCTGCCCGGACAGCTGCCCAACTCTTAAGTATTTGCTCAGTTAAATTGGTCAACGGCAGTTTCTCCTCCCAATATTTGAGTAGAGATGACTCTAGCCCTTTTGTAGAGGCATTCTGCATAGTAACGTTTAAAGAAGACAGGGAGTGTATTGGTGATGATGTAGTAACATATATGGATAAGATATTAGAGGAAAGTTCTCCCCTCAAATCACGCAATCTAGAAAGCAAGAAGCTCCTGATCTGACCGTAAGCCAGGAAGTGACAGGGGCCTAATCCATAGGCTGTTTGAACCTCCTGAAAAGTCATATATCTAGACTCTTGCCTTATGATCAGGTCAGAAGCAACCCCTATCCCCGCCCTTTTCCAGTGTTAAAAATTACAGTGAGATTCTGCATGGACAAATTCGGGGTGATTCCAAAGGTCCATATGTACACTCATAAGCATAGGGAGGCCTAATAATTTGCGTCCGTGCTGCCAACCTTTTATTGTATCTCTAAATAGCAAACTATTCTTGGCAATGGGGGCAGTTTTGTAAATCTGGTATGAAGGAGACCATTTAAGGACCAGAATACCACCATTTGGGATTCTATAGCGTAATTGGAATAAATGCTGGACCCTCGTTACCAGTCTATACCGTGGCGAAGCAAGCACGCTAGATTATAGCACAGTATATCAGGTAGGTTAAGCCCCACTTTCAATATTGGGAGGGTCAACTTCCTCCGCGCTATCCTAGGGCGTTTTCCGGCCCATATAAATTTAGTAAAAGCTGAAGTGAGGGAGGCAACATCCGAATGCTTAAGTAGTACCGGTATAGTCTGGAGAGGGTACAGCAACTTCCCAAAACCCATCATTTTCAGTAAGAATACCCGAGCCAGCAATGGGAGAGGAAGGGCTGACCATCTGGAGAGGTCTGACTGCAATTTTCTGAAAAGGGAAGGAAAATTTAAAGAATATAGTGAACCTGCGACCTTTCCCACCTTAATCCTTAAATATGTGATGTGGTCCGAAGCTATTTTTAATGGCAGTGTAATGGATGTAGTGGATCTCTCCGGCTTGGTGAACCAGGGGGTGAAAGCAGTAAGAGCTCACTTTTATCCTTGTTTACTTTAAAACTTGACTGGGAACCAAAATTATCTCTAGGTGCTGGAAGACAGCCGCCAAATCTGAATGGGGATGTTCCAAAAAGATGAGCAGGTCATCTGCGAAAAAGAGTTCTGTGTTTCCCACCTTTATTCCCCTAAAATCCTCTGCGCTCTGCAATCTACGAGAAAGAGGCTCTATAGCCAAATCGAAAAGTAAGGGGGATAACGGACACCCCTGGCGTGTCCCTTTGCAAAGTGCATGGGAGAAGGAGTATAGGCCCCTTATGAATGATAAAAATGCCTCGCTGAATCCCATTTCCCCCAACACCTGGAACATCCATCCCCAGCTCACACTATCGAACGCTTTTTTAGCATCAATGAACAGGAGAGCTGGGGATGGATGTTCACGAGGTCTCATCTTGATCTCATCCAACACGGCCATTACCTTGCGAACATTGGCAACTGCCGAACGACCCTGTATAAATCCCACCTGGGCTGGAGATATAAGAGCGGGCATTAGACTTGCCAACCTGTCCGCCATGATTTTAGAAATAATCTTTAGATCCAGGTTTATTAAAGATATAGGTCTATACGAGTTAAGGTTCAGAGGATCTTTGCCAGGCTTCAAAAGCACCTTAATGTATGCCGTATTGGATGAGACCGGAATCGACCCTCCCTCTAAATAGTACTTATATAAGGATAACAACGTAGGGGTGATATCATTACTAAGTATCTTTAAAAAATCCCCTGAGAGGCCATCTGGACCCGGGGCTTTATGGACATTAAGATTAGAGATCACCCGCTTAATTTCCTCTGCTGTCACAGGTGCATTAAGTAAGGTTGTGCCCTCTTCAGAGATTTGCGGGAGATTCTGCAACAGACTTTGGGGGGCAGTCGGAGAAATGACATCTGTGGAATTTAGTTTATGGTAAAAAGATTGCAGAGTGTCAGTGATTTTTTTGGGATGGTTTTGGATCGTGCCCGGCATATCTCTCAATTGAGTAATATGCTGGGACGAATGGGGAACCCGAGCATATCTCGCCAGTATGCGCCCCGCCTTGTTCCCATGTCGGAACAAGAGAGAGTCATAACGGGTACGGTGCATGTCCTCTCTCCTCTCCAACCATGCCTCATAACTAGGACGGCCTGTTGCCACACCTGCCTAGTAGTATCCGAGGGAGACAGAAGGAAATTGGTATATGCTTCCCAGAGGGCCGCACTTTGGGCTGCCACTGCCAAGGCAATTTCTTTTTTTTTTTAGAGGCCTTATACGCCATAATGCGTCCACGCAAGACCGCCTTTGCAGCTTCCCAGAATAGTTAGGGTTGGTCAGTGTGAGACACATTATCAAGGGAATATTCCATCCACCAGTGTTTGGTAGTAGTTCTTTAAAACCATCATCCTTTGCCAATCCCACCAGGAATTTCCATAGAAAGTCCGTGCCTCTAGGCAGATGAGAGGTAAAGGAGCAAAATAACTGGGAATGATCCGAAATGATCATATCCTCTATAGAGTGTGTCTGCAGTCTTGGCAACCAGGATTGAGAAGCTAAGACATAATCAATCCTTGACCAAGTATCATGTGGGGCCGAGTAGAAGGAATATTCCCTTGCGGCATGGTACATGAGGGAGATTCACCACTACACCCAACATGCTAGACAGAGTAAGTATACTGTATATGTAGTGTGTAATGTGTATGAATGTAAGTGTATAATGGATGAATGTAGTGTGTGTTACATGTCCTGTGTATAGTGTATGGACTGGATGGTATCTGTATAATGTGTTTTCATGGATGTGTGAGTGTATATATATATATTAGTGTGTGAGTTAGCACTGCTGACTCCCAAGTGTTGAGGTGAATAGACTGTATAGGAGCTGCAGCCATTCTCTGGCCTCATCAGTCCTATGTAATTGCTGCAGGTGACCACTGAGGCCGCTGATTGGCTGCAGCTCCTATGTATATAAGGCAATACGGTGTATTTTATTGAGAAAAATAATAAGGTGGTATTCAGTCCTTAGGTGGTGGTCACTGTATGCTGGTAATATTGGTCTGTATATAGTGTATATATAGTCATTACTGCCATAGATTGACTACCACATAATGACACTATATACAGACCAATATTACCGCCATACAGTGACCACCACATAATGACTATATACACTATATACAGACCAATAGTACAGCCATAGAGTGATCGCCACATAATATTGGTCTGGATACAGAGTCATTATGCAGTGGTCAATCTATGGCGGTAATATTGGTCTGTATATAGTGTGTATATAGAGTTATGTGGCGGTCACTCTATGGCGGTAATATTGGTCTGTATAAAGTGTCATTATGCAGTGGTCACTCTTTGGCATTAATATTGTTCTGTATATAGTGTATATATATAGTCATTACTGCCATAGATTGACTACCACATAATGACACTATATACAGACCAATATTACTGCCATACAGTGACCACCACATAATGACTCTATATACACACTATATACAGACCAAAAGTACAGCCATAGAGTGACAGCCACATAATATTGGTCTGTATACAGTGTATAAAGAGTCATTCATTATACAGTGGAAAGTCTATAGCGGTAATATTGGTCTGTATATAGTGTGTATAGAGTCATGCGGTGGTCACTCTATGGCAGTAATATTGGTCTGTATATAGTGTATATAGAGTCATTATGGGGCGGTCACTTTATGGTGGTAATATTGGCCTATATATAGTAAAGTTTTCTTCAATAACGGTATGGAGGTAATATTTGGTCCTGATTATAGTGATTTTTTTATTTTATTTTTTTAAAGCAATTCATATAAATAATTCTTGTGTTTACACCACTAGCGGCAGTCCTGGCATGTAGCGGCAGTCCCAGAATGTAGTGGCAGTCCTGACATGTAGCGGCAGTCCCAGAATGTAGGGGCAGTCCTGACATGTAGTGGCAGTCCCGGCATGTAGCGGCAGTCCCGGCATGTAGCGGCAGTCCCAGAATGTAGGGGCAGTCCTGACTTGTAGGGGCAGTCCCGGCATGTAGCGGCAGTCCCAGAATGTATGGGCAGTCCTGACATGTAGGGGCAGTCCTGGCATATAGTGGCAGTCCTGACATGTAGCGGCAGTCCCGGCATGTAGCGGCAGTCCCGGCATGTAGCGGCAGTCCCGGCATGTAGCGGCAGTCCCAGAATGTAGCGGCAGTCCTGACATGTAGGGGCAGTCCCGGCATGTAGCGGCAGTCCCAGAATGTATGGGCAGTCCTGACATGTAGGGGCAGTCCTGGCATATAGCGGCAGTCCCGGCATGTAACCTTCTGAACTGAGTAAGGGGCCTAATACATGGAGCGAAAATAGTCCGAATCAGGACGTTATCGCTCTGTGAGGACACTGGGGAACATGATCAGGTAGTATATATCACAGACAAGGCCTGAGGGCACCGGGGAACGTGATCAGGTAGTATATATCACAGACAAGGCCTGAGGGCACCGGGGAACGTGATCAGGTAGTATATATCACAGACACGGCCTGAGGACACCGGGGAACGTGATCAGGTAGTATATATATCTTTATTGTTTACTTTATACAGCAAGGATTGCACACACATCACTAATGATATACTGTATATATACACATAGGGGGAGATTTATCAAACATGGTGTAAAGTGAAACTGGCTCCGTTGCCCCTAGCAACCAATCAGATTCCACCATTCATTACTCACATTCTAAGATGGTGGAATCTGATTGGTTGCTAGGGGCAACTGAGCCAATCTCCTCCATAGCTTTTGCTGCATCATAAAAGAGCCATGTAGTAGGCTCTCTAAGCGAGCTCCATTCTACCAGATTGGCGCTCACTTCTGCAGAATATCAGGCCGTGTAATACGGCCTTAAAAGTGGCCGTACACTTCCAATAACTGCTGGCTGAACAATCCTTCAGCTGACAATTATCTGTCCCATCCGGTCCTGTCCTCCCCATACACAGAAATTTGGCACATCTGAGTGTTCCTGTGTTCTCTATGAGAGGGGAAAGCCATAGCCATACAGATCTGATGGCGGTTTATCTCTCTGAGAACAAAGAGGTTGGGCGTTGATTTTCCATCAAGCTTGACCCCCTATGTCCACTGATATCATCTGTCAGAGGACTGTCCAGAGAGCCCCATACACCTTACACTGATGGCCAAACCCACCAGGAGCAACAGGTACCACCAACAAAAGAGTAACATGTATGGGGACTTTAAATTGTTGCTAAAATATTTCAGCATTTGGGGCCCCACCTTCAACTTTGCCCAGGGCCACATCTAGTCTAAAACCGGCCCTGATTATGACACATGGTGGAGAGAGGAGAAGGACGAGTACCTGTTCCTGGTGTCATAGTCGTGCCAGCGGAAGAATCCTCGGAAGAATGCATCACATCATTAAAGTTGCCCGCCACAACCTTATTGGGACAGGCGTCTGACATGAGTTGAGACGTGAGCTGTGAGAAAAATGAAGAGTTATTGCTATTAGGTCCATATATGTTATAAATCATGACCTTCTCATTCAGTAAATGAAGCGTGCATATTCTGCCCTCAGCATCATGTGAAGAGATTAGAATTTCCCCGGGAAAGGATCTATTTATCAGAATTAATACCCCTGCCTTCCGCTCCTCTGCAGGAGAGCCATAAACCTCCTTGACCCAAAATTTTTTCAATTTAAAAAAGTCAGTAGAGTCTAAATGGGTCTCCTGTGGCAGGGCTAAGTCCGGCTTCAGCTTTTTAAGATGTTGCAGTACTGCTGTCCTTTTATGCGGTTACCTAAGTCCCTTGACATTCCATGTTATTAATTGGAACATTGCAAATCATAATATGAATCATATGACCAGAGGAACCCCGATCCAGAACCCTACTTCGCAGGAATAGCCACCCTCCCCAACCGATTACCGATCCCAACTAACCCCCCTCCCTCCAACATCCCTCCCCCCTCTAAACCTATAACCAAAAAGCAGAATAACAATGAGAAAAAACCCCAACGATCAGTTGCCGGAAGGCTGCTGTCAGCGTCCCGGAACCTTGTCTCTGACTTCACTTTTTTCCACGAAATAAAGGAGCAGCAGCATAAAAAAAAAGAAAAGATAGAACCTTGCAGTCAATCTCTAATATAGACCTAGCTCCCATGTAGAGGCAAACCATAACTAGAAACTAAACCAGTCATTATAATGGTACTAAACGATAGCCCCATAAAATAATAAGCAGGAATAACTCAGTACGCTTAGGACCGTGTCCCTCAGAGTCCCACATCAGGCAGGGAGGATCTGCATTTTCTCTGTTCCCTTGGAGCAAGGAACCAGTCCGTCTCACGCTGGGTCCCCGACCTCGGGGTGCGACTTCCTGATCGTTCAGGTGGGTCATGCCGGTTGTTCCCAATGTCATCTCGGGAGGGCCAGATGTTCTCATCAAAATGTTCCTGCAGACCTTCCTTAGCCTCATCTGGCGTATAGAACATGGACATGAAACCATCCGGATGAAATACTCGATTCAGGCCTAAGAGGTTAGGGATGGTTACCTCACATAAGGCCACCAGATCCCGTTGCTGTACAGACTCTGGAAATCCAATTATGCGTAAGTTATTCCGCCTGGAGCGGTCTTGCGGGTCCTGTAATTTGTCCCAGAGTCTGTGATTCTCCCCCACCAGGTCAGTGAGCTTAGTGTTTGCAGAAGACGAGGATTCCTCCAACGTAAGTATATGAGACTCCGCTTCCTCAATACGTCGGCCATGATGGGCAATCTCTGCCTGCAGTTGTTGCAGCGAGGAGGACACTGTGGCTATCAGGGTTTCCTGGATGTCCGTAGCAATCCTTTTCGCCACTTCAATTGCCAGCTTTTTATAGTCCAGGCGCAGCGGGTCATCATTAGAATAGCAGGTAGTCGAGTGAGCTGGGGAACCAGCGCGCGAACCAGGAGCTGAGGCCGACGACGCCATTTCTGTGCCGCGCGTCTTCTGCTTCCTTGCTTTTCCTTGGCCTTTACTTCAGGTTTTCTGGCCCATCGTTTGGACAAAGTGGTCCATCCAGTCTCCCACAGGTAAAGGGCCGGTGATATGCAGCTTTAGAGGTCAGTTGTGCGGGTCAGTGGCTGGATAATCTGCTGCCTCACACGGAGCTCCGGTCTAGCACGTCTTTACTGCATGGCGCCGGAACCGGAAGGTAAACACATTTATATCCTATGGGAAAACACTTGGTTCTCAAACTACCTCCCAGAACCGGCAAATTCTGCTGTCCACCCAAAGAATTAACATTTATTTGGGCGGACAGCGGAATTCGATCAGCAAATATCACTAAGACTATGGGACAGGCCGATCTTAAATCAGAGGCTACATGGCTGAATCCACTTGAAGTCTCTGCGGATATTCTGTAGTGTGCACAGTTTGAGGACAGAGGTACCATTGTAAATGGTGACATAGAAAAAAAACTGTCAAAAATTCTTAAAAAAGAAGTTTTACATAACAACTTGATTTAACCCCTTCACGTCAGCCATCTGTATATATACGTTCCTATTGCACATGCCCCGTGCAGTAGGAATGTACATATACGTTCCTGACTGACAGGGGCTTTGTGATGAGAACGGGATCGCTGCAGGGACAGCGATCCCGCTCTCATCTGTGTACAGCACCGGAGATAATGAGGATCAGCTGCGATCCCGCAGCTGACCCCCATTAACCCCTTAGTGACCGCCGAAACGGCGGTCACTAATGGGCCGGTGCCGCCGCTGTATTTCATCTCCCCCCACCGTGAATCCACGGTGGGGGGAGATGAAATAAGTAAAAATCAGACCCCAGATCAGCCCCCTAGTGCCCCAGTCACTAACCCCCCCTCCCGCGGCGGCCATCGGATCCAAGATGGCCGCCGCGATCACTGTGAACAGACTAATGTCTGTTCACAGTGATCAAAAAGAAAAATGAATGAAAGCCCCATGCTCTCCGCCACCGGAGGTAGCGGAGAGCATGGGGCAGTCATCGGGACCCCCCCTGTGGGGTCCCGGTACAAGCGATCAGCGGTATATACTATATACCGCTGATCGCTTGTACCATGTGCCGCCTGCACTTTTTATCCCCTGTCACCATGAATGATTGGTGACAGGGGATAAAAAGTGATGTCCCCCCACCCCTCAAGTCGCCCCCCACCCCCCCTGTCACCCCCGTCCCCCAGTCACCCCCCCTTCCCCATATACTCACCGGAACCCACGGAGTTCCTTCCTCTTCGGTGTCCTGGCTGGTTATGAAGTGCGCATGCGCTCCACAACCAGCCAAGCTCTGAAAATTTAAAGTGACAGAGACCAATTTGGTCTCTGTCACTGAACTATGATTACTGCGATAGAAAATATCACAGTAATCATAGTAATACAGTGAAAATGAATGTATAAAGTACAAAAAGTGACAAACATACAAAAAAATAAAACACACACTTTTTATTATAGTAATAATTACAGTTTACTCCCAAATTACCCCTAACCCCCCCCCAGATTACCCGTAACCACCGCAGGTTGCCCGTAACCACCGCACGTTGCCCGTAACCACCCCAGGTTGTCCGTAATCACGTCAGATTGCACGTAACCCCCCAGATTACCCGTAACCACCGCACGTTGCCCATAACCACCGCACGTTGCCCATAACCACCGCACGTTGCCCGTAACCACCGCACGTTGCCAGTGACCCCCTCCAGATTGTCCGTAATCACCCCAGATTGCCTGTAACCACCCCAAATTACATGTAACCACCCCAGATTACCTATAAGCACTTCACTCTATCCGTAACAATTCTAGATTGTCTGTAACCCCTCCAGGTTGCCCGTAACCACCACAGGTTGGGCATAACCACCGCAGGTTGGGCATAACCACCCCAGATTGCCTGTAATCATGCCAGATTACATGTAACCCCCCAGATTGCACGCAACCACCGCAGGTTGCCTCTGACCACCGCAACTTGCCTCTGAACACCGCACGTCGCCTCTGAACACCGCACGTCGCCTCTGAACACCGCACGTCGCCTCTGACCACCGCACGTCGCCTCTGACCACCGCACGTCGCCTATGACCACCGCACCTTGCCTCTGACCACCGCACATCGCCTATGACCACCGCACCTTGCATCTGACCACCGCACCTTGCCTCTGAACACTGCACCTTGCCTCTAACCACCCCAAATTGCCAGTGACCCCCTCCAGATTGCCCGTAACCACGCCAGATTACAGGTACCCACCTCAGATTACCTATTAGCACTTCAGTTTATCCGTAACCTACAGCAGGTTGCCTGTAACCACCCCAGATTGTCCGCAACCACCCCAGATTGTCCGTAACCACAGCAGGTTGCCTGTAACCACCCCAGATTGTCCGTAACCACAGCAGGTTGCCTGTAACCATACCAGATTGTCTGTAACCACAGCAGGTTGTCCGTATTCACCCCACGTTGCCCATAACCACCCCAGGTTGCCTCTAACCACCCCAGGTTGCCTCTAACCACCCCAGGTTGCCTGTAACCACCCCAGGTTGCCGTAACTACAGCAGGTTGCCTGTGACCACCCCATGTTGACCGTATCCACCCCAGACTGCCCGTAACCACCCCAGACTGCCCGTAACTACCTCAGACTGCCCGAAACCACCTCTAAATTACCCGGAACCACCCCAGATTACCCGTAACCACCCCACATTACCTGTAATCTAATTTTTTTTATTGTATTTTAGTAACTGCGCTATTCTAATAACTGTTACTAGCTGCGGTTTTGCTCCAGCAAATTGGCGCTCCTTCCCTTCTGAGCCCTGCTGTGTGCCCATACAGTGTTTTATGCCCACATATGGGGTACTGTTGTACTCAGGAGAACCTGCGTTACAGATTTTGGGGTACATTTTTTATCCTGTTCCTTGTGAAATTTAGAAATTTCAAACTAAACCAACATATTATTGGAAAAATTCAAGTTTTTCATTTTTACTGGCCAATTTTGAATACTTTCCTCTAATACCTGTGGGGCCAAAATGCTCATCCTACCCCAATATGAATTCTTTGAGGGGTGTACTTTCCGAAATGGGGTGACTTTTGGGGGGATTATATTCTGTAGACACTACAGGGGCTCTGCAAACGCACCTGGTGCTCAGAAACTTCTTCAGAAAAATCTGCACTGAAAATGCTAATTGGCGCTCCTTCCCTTCGGAGCCCGGCTGTGTGCCCATACAGTGGTTTATGCCCACATATGGGGTACCGTTCTACTCAGGAGACCCTGCGTTACAGATTTTGGGGTGAATTTTCTCTCCTGTTCCTCGTGAAATTGAGAAATTTCCAACTAAAGGAACATATTATTGGAAAAATTCGAGTTTTTCATTTTTACTGTCTACTTTTGAATACTTTCCTCTAATACCTGTGGGGTCAAAATGCTCACCACACACCAAGATGAATTCTTTGAGGGGTGCACTTTCCAAAATGGGGTGACTTATGGCGAGATTTTACTCCGCTGGCACTACAGGGGCGCTGCAAACCCACCTGGCGTTCAGAAACTTCTTCAGCAAAATCTGCATTGAAAAAGCTAATTGGCGCTCCTTCCCTTCTGAGCCCTGCTGTGTGCCCATACAGTGGTTTATACTGACATATGAGGTACCTTTTTACTCAGGAGAACCTGCGTTACAAATTTTGAGGTACTTTTTTTCTCTTCTTCCTCGTGAAATTGAGAAATTTCAAACTAAACGAACATATTATTGGGAAAATTTGAGTTTTTCATTTTTACTGTCTACTTTTGAATACTTTCCTCTAATACCTGTGGGGTCAAATTGCTCATCCTACCCCAAGATGAATTCTTTGAGGGGTGTACTTTCCAAAATGGAGTGACTTATGGGTTTTTTTCTCTCTGCTGACACTACAGGGGCTCTGCAAATGCACCTGGCGCTCGGAAACTTCTTCAGCAAAATCTGCAATGGAAAAGCTAATTGGCGCTCCTTCCCTTCTGAGCCCCGCTGTGTGCCCATGCAGTGGTTTACGCCCACATATGGGGTACCGTAGTACTCAAGAGAACAGGTGTTACAAATTTTGGGGTGCTTTTTCTCTCATGTTCCTTTTGAAAATGAGAAACTTTAATCTAAATGTATATATTATTGGAAAATTTTAATTTTTCATTTTTTTACAGCCTAATGGTGAATACTTTCCTCCAGCCCCTGTAGGGTTAAAATGCTCATTATACCCCTAGATTAATTCTTTAAGGTGTCTAGTTTCCAAAATGGGGTCACTTATGGGGGTTTCCAGTATACAAACCTCCTAAATCAACTTAAAATAAGAACTGGTCCCTAAAAAAATCAGTTTTGGAAACTTTCACGAAAATATGGTAATTTGCTGATACATTTCTAACCCCCGTAACACCCTAAAAAAGTGAAATATGTTTATGAAATGAAGCCAGAATAAAGAGGACATATTGGTAATGTGACTTAGTTACTAATTTATGTAATACAACTTTCTTTTTTTAGAAGCAGAGAATTTCAAAGTTCATAAAATGCTAATTTTTTCAATTTTTCATGATATTTTGATGTTTTTCACAAAAAACACACAAAGTAGTGACCAAATTTTGCCACTAATATAAAGTGCCATATGTGACGAAAAAACAATCTCAGAATCGCTAGCATGCGTTAAAGCATCACTCAGCTATAAGAGCATAAAGTGAGACGTCAGATTTTGAAAAATGAGCCTGGTCTTTTAGGTGCAAATAGGCTCGGTCTTGAAGGGGTTAAACAATAAGTAATTTTCCAATAGCAAATTGCTCTTAAGGGTAGCTTCACACACACCATATCGCAGCGGTTTTTCTGCTGCTGATCCGCTACAGATTTGATCTAAATACCTGAACACAGCATCAAATCTGCTTCAGATCTGCTGTGGATCCTGTACGTGTGAATGAACCCTAAAGGTTCTTTTCTGCTGATGATGTGATACATTGTGATCAATGCACAGTAAATAACTGTCAGCCAAACCTGCCGAAGTCAGCTAGCTGTTTAATGTGTGAGGGATAACTGTTGGCTGAAAAATCTTGTATCTTTAAAGGGGTATTTTATGGTAAAACACTTATCCCCTACACACAGGACCAAAGACGTGCACTGCTCCTCCATTTAATGTCTATGGAGCCTCTGAAGGTAGTTGAGCGCTGTACTAGGCTATATCTGGCAGCTGCATAGACAATTGAAGGATCAGCTGCACATGCTTCCAGCAGTCTCAACCCCACAATCTTATGCTGCGTTTACACGTAACGATTATTGTGCGAATTTGCGTGATAACGGTCGAATTGGAACGATAATCGTACGTGTAAACGCAGCGAACGATCGAACGATGCACAATAAATCGTACATCGTGATCTTTCATCAGGTCAGCAAATCTTCGTTCATCGTACGCAAAAAATTCCCAAATCGTTCCGTGTGAACAGTCGTTCGCCGATTTAACCAATGTGTGAGATAGGCTTAAACGATCGCAAAACGATCGCAGTGCGAAATTTTCGTACGATATATTGTACCATCTAAACGCTGATCGTTATAAAAAAAAAATCGTAAATCCGACATCGCTAATCGTACGATCGGGACAATAATCGTTACGTGTAAACGCAGCATTACACTTCTCTCCTAGCCCATGGATAAGGGAGGAGTGTTTTTACTTTAAATACCCCTTTACATATATGGGCACCTTTACATTACAGTTAAACGCCATAAGGCCCAAGATGGCTAAATCTATATCATAAAAATCAAAGTCTGTCTGTCTGTCTGTCCTTCTGTCTGTCTGTCTGTCCTCTATAGACTTCCAAACGCCTGAACCGTTTGACCCCAAATTTGGCACACAGATACATTGGGTGCCCGGGAAGGTTATTGCGAAGGTCCCGTCCCCGCAAGATGTACAGGAGGGGAGGGGGAGGGGAAAGAGAGGCGCCCCATAGAGATGAATGGGAAAATCTCCTCATTGCAAACACAGGTGATATAATTAGCTGCAGCAGACACGGCAGTTGGAGCCTTAGCAACCAATAGGATTACTGCTTTCATTTTCACAGGGAGCAATGGTTGCTAGGGAAGCTGCCTCACAACATCCACAGTAATAACTGGTAGACCCCCTACTCCATCTATACAGTACATGTATATACAGGACCCCCTACTCCATCCATACAGTACATGTATATACAGGGCACAACAGGTATACCAAACTGTGACTGGGTAACACTGCTACACCAGACCTGACCAATACCGCCATACTGTGCTGGATAACACTGTCATACCAGACCTGACCAATACCGCCATACTGTGACTGGATAACACTGCCAGACCTGACCAATACCGCCATACTGTGACTGGATAACACCTCCATACCAGACCTGACCAATACCGCCATACTGTGACTGGATAACACCTCCATACCAGACCTGACCAATACCGCCATACTGTGACTAGATAACACCTCCATACCAGACCTGATTAATACCGCCATACTGTGACTGGATAACACCGCCACACCAGACCTGACCAATACCGCCATACTGTGACTGTATAACACTGCCACACCAGACCTGACCAATACCGCCATACTGTGACTGGATAACACTGCCACACCAGACCTGACCAATACCGCCATACTGTGACTGGATAACACTGTCATACCAGACCTGACCAATACCGCCATACTGTGACTGGATAACACTGTCATATAAGACCTGACCAATACCGCCATACTGTGAATGGATAACACCACCACACCAGACCTGACCAATATCGCTATACACTGCTGGATAACACTGTCATACCAGACCTGACCAATACCGCCATACTGTGACTGGATAACACTGCCATACCAGACCTGACCAATACCGCCATACTGTGCTGGATAACACTGTCATACCCGACCTGACCAATACCGCCATACTGTGACTGGATAACACTGCCATACCAGACCTGACCAATACCGGCAAACTGTGACTGGGTAACACCGCCACACCAGTCCTGACCAATACCACCATACTGTGACTGGATAACACCATCATATCAGACCTGACCAATACTGCCATACTGTGACTGGATAACACCACCACACCAGACCTGACCAACACCGACATACTGTGACTGGATAACACCCCCATACCAGACATGACCAATACCGACACACTGTGACTGAATAACACTGCCATACGGGTAAATACAACCCTGCAGGTATACAGGACACTACAGGTATACAGGACCCCAAAACTATACACTACAAGTGCACGGGACCTCCACAAAACTATATACTACAGGTATACAGGACCCCAAACTTTACACTACAGGTATACAGGACCCCAAAACTATATACTACAGGTATACAGGACCTCCACCAACTATATACTTCAGGTATACAGGACCTCCACCAACTATATACTACAGGTATACAGGACCCCAAACTATACACTACAGGTATACAGGACCCCAAAACTATACACTACAGGTATACAGGAACTCCACCAACTATATACTACAGGTATATAGGACCCCAAACTATACACTACAGGTATACAGGACCTTAAAACCATACACTACGGGTATACAGGACCTACACCAACTCTATAATACAGGTATACAGCACCTTCACCAACTCTATACTACAAGTATACAGGACCCCAAATATACTACAGGTATATACAGGAACTCCACCAGCTATATACTACAGGTATATAGGACCCCAAACTATACACTACAGGTATACAGGACCTCCACCAACTCTATACTATAGTTATACAGGACCCTCAAACTATTTACTACAGGTATACAGGACCCCCGAACTATATACTACAGGTATACAAGACCTCCACCAATTATACACTACAGGTATCCAGGACCCTCAAACTATAAACTACAGGTATACAAGACCTCCACCAATTATACACTACAGGTATCCAGGACCCTCAAACTATAAACTACAGGTATACAAGACCTCCACCAACTATACATTACAGGTATACAGCACCAACTATATACTACAGGTATACAGGACCCCCGAACTATACAGTACAGGTATACAGGACCTTCACCAACTGTACACTGCAGGTATACAGGACCTCCCTCAACTATACACTATAGGTATACAGCCCCCCTAACTATGCACTACAGATATGCGAGACCCCTAAAAACTATACATTGTGGGTATACAGAACCCCTCCCAACTATGCACTACAGGTATACACTAATTCCACTGATTAACTCAGATGAAACAATACCTTTAGCTTGGCCTCCTGGGCACCTTAGAACAAATCTAATTAACACACTGACACTTTATACCCGGGCAGCTCCGGGTACATTTTCTAGTACTTTATATGGGCACCATATGTTCCTTTTGCCCTAGTCTATATGTACTGCTGCCAGTAGTCCCTATAATAATTTAACAATGCAATGCTTGATTACCTTGAATCTATATCAATTCATCTGTTGTAACTGGGCTCTTGGTATTTCCTCCTCAGGTGCAGCAATCATGACATTATAAATCTGACCTTGGTGTCAGTTTGTCTGTGGATAGTGGCTATTTCCTGCTGGCTCAGCGATCGCCTCTTCTGTAATTTCTGGCAAAGGCTTAACTTTCGCTACTTGCACAGCTTCTGGTGCGTGTTATTATGGTATTCTTCTGGGATGTAATAAAGCAATATGCATTGTAAATCCATTTTAGCTATTCCAGCACAAAGTTAAAGGGGTACTCCAGCCAAACACTATATTTTACACAGACACCCATATTTAACCTAAACCTATACAACTTTGCATTAGCATTGAATTACAAATTATGTCTTCTCATCTCACTTTTTGTGCCACTATGCCAGAAATATTTGAGTCCTTGTATAAATGTTTGCAGCGCTACCATTTTGTGCTGTGATGTCAGCTTGCAGTGGGCATCTCTTCTGCATGCATGTGCTGCCAGCATTTGTGGCGTACTCTCACGACAAGCCAGAGTACAACCGACAGAGCAGAGCCATTGGCCCTGCATCCCTCTGTGATGTCCATAGTTAGGTCACATGACATTCCTGGATACGCTTAGACAGAGCATGCATCCAGGGATATCATGTGACCTAATTATGGACGTCACTGGGGAAGGAGTGGCCAAAGGCTCTGCTCTGTCGGCTGTACTCTGGCTTGTCGTAAGAATATGCCACACAAACTGTCTCAGAAGAGGAGGGCAGTACATCCATGCAGAAGAGACACCCACTTCAAGCTGACAACAGAGTATAAAAATGACGGCACTGGAACTCGGCCAAATACTTCCAGAGCTCACAAAAAGTGACATAAAACATAAATTGTATTTCAATGCTATTGCAAAGTTGTATAGGTTTGGGCTCTGGGTAAATTATAGTGTTTGGTCTGAGTACCCCTTTAGGCTTTGTTCACACACAGTATTTTTGCTCAGTATTTTGTTTTCCAAAAAGTTTTAATTTTTTTTTCAAATAACAGCTCACCTAAGTACCATATATCTCTGGGCGGACAACATTCGCCCATGTCAACAAGTGCATACATATCACATTAGATACAGGTGAATAAACAACATACAAACTATGTCATTCCTGAGATTAAGAAACCAATTAACTCCAGTAATGTTATTGTTAACGTTAGCCCTTTGAAAGGGGAAAGAGAAGAGGAAAAGGAGAGGGAGAAGAGAAAAAGAAAAAAAAAGGGGGTGGGGGATAGTTCCTTGCACCTCCTCAGGGGAAGCGATAAACATCAAGAAACATCACAGCCTTCTGACCTTAAAGGGGTTATACAAAAACATGGCCACTTTCTTCCAGAGACAGCCCCACTCTTGTCTCCAACTTGGTCGGGGGGTTTCTGCTCAGATCCATTGAAGTGAATGGAGCCTAATTACAGACTGCACCTGAACTGGAGACAAGAGTCGTGTTGTCTCTGAAAGAAAGTGGCCATGCTTTTGTAGCACTGGATAACCCCTTTAAAGGGGTTATCAAGTGCTACAAAATCATGGCCACTTTCTTTCAGAGACAACCAAATATACTGTGTATGAACATAGTCTCAAAGAGGAACTGTCACCAGTCCAAATAGTATTTTTACTTTCTTGCTATGCCCCTGGTTCCCAAAATTTGGGAATTTTACTATTTGGTTGACTATTTGTACTTTTTACTGATTTGTCAGATGGGCAGAAACTTAGGTATAAATGCTATGGTAAAAATGATGGTGTGATTAGGAGACTTAGGAGACCTGAATCAGGCTCTGGGTGTGTGACTATGAATCTCCTGGTCACATCCCCCAAGCCTAGCATTCACAACCTATTTTAAAATATTGGTTCTATTGAAAGCATGAGAGTCTGTCCAAAATCTGGTGACACAATATAACAAATGCAGGCAAAAGGTCCTGCTCCAAAATCTGTACCCACTGAGAACAAAAGTGCAGATAGTGAACCAAATGGTAAAAATCCTATATATTAAAAACCAGGTGACACAGCAATAAATTTGTAGCCTAAAAACAAACTAGAAAATTACGCTTTAAAATATGTTATAACAAAATAAAAGCCTTACTGCAAAGTTAACTTTTGAGTAATGCACAGACTATCTCCTGTAATCAGTGGATTAAGTGCTAAGACAGGGAGTGAAGGGCACCGCCTCCTAGTTTATACAGTAGCTTACAATTTCGAGGGGTCCCAGCAGTGAGACCCCAACTGTTCTAAACATTTAACATGTTTGTGAGAGATGTCAAAAGTTAATGTACCATCTAACGGCCAGTATGTGTTGGCGCCGAAGTGGAGAATCAGCCAGTGTGAATCTTTTTTTGATTGGTCGCACGGTTGCCCTTATTTTTGCCATAATCCGATATGCTAAGGAGTTGCCGTTAAGCACTGAAGGCTGGCCTGGCACAGGCAATTCAGGGTGGGTACCCTGCTCTGATGACAGCGCTCAAGATCCTGGCATAATGACAGGCCGAGCTGGGAAGGAAACTGGAGACGAGGCTGTGAGGCAGACTGGAGGCGTGCCTGAATCAGAAGAGCAGGTATGCCTGACTCAGAAGAGGAGGCATGCCTGAATCAGAAGAGCAGGTGTGCCTAGATCAGAATCTCCACATCAGCTGAATTTCTACAGTGATGCAGACAGGCTGGTATGTAAATCTCAGTATTGGCAGTTAGATGGTACATTCCCTTTAAGCAATAGATTCGATGAATGTACAGTGAACTGCAATATGTATTATAGGAAAACTCTAAATATTGTATTGTACTTGTATATAGCGCATTAGCAGAAATGGCTTGGTGGTGTTTCTTAAGGCTATGTTCACACTATGTAAAAGTACGTCCGTTGTTGCCATCGGCAACAACGGTTGTACTTTATGCAGTGTGGAACATTGCCTACATTTCTATGGGATCCTGGCCGGAGTCTGTTTTCTCCCCTGCTGCTGCCAGCCACCGATGTATCTTCAGAGCGGCCACTGAAGTAACAAGGTGTCCAGCCAATCACTATCTGGGACTGCCAATAACAGTGATTGGCTGAGCGGCCTGCCACTTCAGAGACCGCTTTGAAGTTGCACCAGCGACTACGGGGAGAGGGGGAGAAGACAGGAAGACATCAGGGAGTGTGGAGCGGTAACATATCAACTTTATTATTACAATTCTAAAGTAGGGGCTGCAAAGATATTACTAACAATACAAGATATTGCTGCACAATTATTGAGCTATGTATTAGGGTCAGTAAACTAGCGACAATCTAGCAGACCCTAATGGTCCTTTAACATGGAGCGATAATTCCCTCAAACGATCGTTTAACGATTTTAAAGTCACCATTTGTTTTATATGCCGATCAGTGTTTAGATGGAGAGATAAATTGTTCGAAAAATCGTTGTTACGATCGCTTTAAGATCGCTTAAGGACATCTCACACATTAGAATGAATTTTTCAAACACTGTTTAGACGAAGCAATCTGCAAATTATTAATTATATATTAACAATTATATATTAACAACCAACGATGATTTGAGAACATGTTGAAAGACCAAGATGAACGATTTCTTGCTCATCGCTTGATCGTTAGCTATGTTTACACAAGCCAATTAAAACTCAAATGCAAAAATTTTAACAATAATAGCTCGGTGTAAAAGGACCATTAGTGAAGTAGTTCTTTCACAGAAAACAGATGATTGTTCAACAGTGAGGTTTTTTTCCTCAATTACCCCCTAAGGGTACCCTTACACACACTTTTTGTCTGGCATTTTTCAGGCCAGCAAAAAATTTTTTTTTTAAAAAGGCAATGCGGCACATGGCATTTCTTCCAAGCATCCATTGTGGTTTTTCTGGTATTTTTGATCTTTTGGGGGTTTAGGCATTTTTGTGTGAACTTTTTTTCTTCTTCTGCCATCACCTGACCTAGTTGCCGGACCACAAAAGGTGACAAAAATACCAGGAAAAAAAACATACCTACAGCAATAGCGTTTTTGAGACAACCAGAACAATACCATTGAGATCTATGGTAAAAAAAAAAATCCACAGTTTGCACCAAAAAAAAAACAAAAACGCCACACCCTCAACATGCTGTGTTTTGAAAAAACTGCCACAGAGCCTCAAAAATGTCAGAGAGGATAAACTTCCAGTGACTTCCAGCTAACATATAGACCCTGCCACTTTTTTATAACCGTTTTTTTTTCCTACAATTTCAAGGCGGTGTTAAGCCAGCCTGAAGCATGCCTGCTTAGCTTGAATACTGTACTACTTTTGTTAATTTTGTTGCCCTTCTCCCAGAGAACCAGGGATTAATCAGCTTCAATTGAACCCTTGCTCTTCTATAAACATTTGGTAAAAGTCTGACGCATACTGTACACATTGGCAGCTTTGCCCAGTAGGTTATTATTCACCAGAATCTGAAAAATCTAATTACTAAAATTATGAATGTAAACATAGACTCCTCTTCAATAAAGATTTGGGCTTCACTAACTGCTGTGCTTTTTCCCTTAGGCACATCTTTATTTGTCTTGCTGTTGCACACATCAACACTGTTTTTGCCTATATTGATGCTCAGTATGAGATTCCTGACTGCACTCTACAGCTTACGTATTGGCCATTCAAGTCAAAAAGATTTGGTCTCCCTTACTTAGCTATCACAAAAAAAAAGGTTTTGAAGAACTGCTAGTCATTTCAGATCTTTCATTGACATTTGTCACACTAATGAAGTCCACATGGCTCACCATAGTAGCTGCTGCAAGTTTACTTTTTTGTACATTGTCTCGATGGACTGCGGATTTTTATCTTTATGAACATTTGCATTGTTTTTTGGTCTCATAACGAAGCAGATATTGGGACCTAGACTCAAGTTTACTAGTGAAGAAGAAGCTTGAGATATCAAGACACCAATGCACTATGCCTACAATCAATCATATACAATAAGTTCATTCCTTTAAAAATGGCTGTGCCCAGTCTGCAAATGCAGTTCAGGAATCTATATTTTTGTTTTACTTTTAGGCTATGTTGACACTATGTACAGACAATCATCGTTATTTGGCACTCAAGAACAATGGCCATTGTATTAGGTGTCAAACAACTGCCACTGCTGCATTGAAAATTGCATTGAAATCAACGTACAACGGCCATAAATAATTGTGTGAACAACGGCCGTTGTTTGCATTGACTTCAACGCATTCAACGCATTCACTATGAAAAGAACGTCCGTTCTTGTCATAAAATGTATGTTCTGTAAACATAACCTTAGGGTATGTTCATATGTATATTTTTTTGTTCTACTACAGGTAATTATTAAATACTTAATTTGATTTTATATGTCACATATACTTTTTTTATATAACGTCCATTATTATCAGATTTGAAGTCAATTCAATGACAGCCGCCAAATGCACACAGTGTTTTTCACTGTCCTTTTAATGTATTTACTACCAAATTCTTTCTAATTTAAATTTTATTAAGAAAATGTTTAACAGGGTAGAAAACAAATGATAGAGTAAAATATATTTTGCTAAACAAGTTATCATGTGTTACCGTGTATTTTTTGTGTCATGGATGAAAAACACCTTACAACATTTGACATGCTGATAGCAGACGGATGCTACCCTGAATCTTAATGACAGAATGTATTAAAGGAGTACTCCGGCTGAGGTGGCTGAGGGCAACTCCTCTGTTACTGACAGGCTGAGCAGACTTGAAACATCACGTCTCAAGCCCGCGTTTGACACCAGGAAGAAGCTGGGCAGCAGGGACCAGAGCGCCGCGATACGGAACCTGCCGCTGGAACCGGGGAGGTGAGTGGACGCCATTGCCCTCAGCCACCTCCTCCCCGGCCATATAAATAGAAGCCCCCAGGCCGGAGTACCCCTTTAAGTTTACCTGAACCCATATAGTCACATAAACAAGGATCATATTTTTGAAAAAAGAAAGAAAATTATGTGTAACAACGAAAAAGGGGAAGGTGAAGAAGAAAAGGAGAGTAAGGGTAAGGGAGCATAAACAAATATGAATGGGTAAGGAAAAGTAGTGGGAAGAGGGGAGGGAGGGTGAAGGAAGACAGTAGAGGAAAGGAGGGAGGGGAGTGCAGCTGTTAGTAGAAATAGTAGAATGAGATGTTATAGAATAAATGCTTCTGACACGTTGTATATGCTCTATGTGGGCTGAAGTTTCTTTTATTAGGACATCCTTCTTCCTTTCAGGTGGAAAATCTTACCTATGTATATTGTTGTTGACCTCACAGTGACACCTTCAATGAAACTATTCTCCTTCAAGCAAAAAAAGGTAGAAGGAAAAGGAAGAAAAGGGCTTCCGAATTATGTTTGTTGAGTGTTATAAGTGCAGTTATTCTAGCTGATTTGTTGGTGGAGATGTGTTACTTGAGGTCGAGGGAGTAAGACCCATGAGTGTATAGAACAAATCCGATTCTTTGAAGGAGGACCAGGCGTGCCAGCGTTTAAAAAACTTATTTCCAGAATCATAGTCTTCTGCGACTCCATTCTGTGGTATAGATCCATCTCTTCTACCCATTCTCAGAAGGACGGGGGAGAAGATGATCTCCATTTCCTGGAGATTACCGCTCTCACAGCCGCCAGCAGAAATCCCACCAAAGAATGTTTATATCTATGGGTTTGTTCTGGCAGCATTGATAATAGAACCTGTTTGCATTTACTATAGCGGACCAAAATGCTTGAATGGTAGGGCAGCTCCACCAAGCATCGTACCTTTATCTCCTCCACATCTCCAACAAAGTCCATTCAGGGTGGGGTACATAGTGACTAGTTTAGAGGGCACTCTATACCACCTGGATAAGATTTGTAATTCTTCTCTTGGATTTTGCAAGAGATGGATGTTTTGTGAGTTAAGTGGAACGCCATCCTGACTTCATCTGTAGTGAAGGATGTGTTAAGCTCTTTTTCCCAGCTACTGATAAAGTCAGGGTAGGCGTCATCTCCATTTGTCAACAAAAAGTTGTAAACTGTGGAAATTGCCTTTGATGTGGCGGAGCTAACTACACAAAGCCTCCCAAATGGTAGAAGGCTCCTTTTTAATTATAAGTTGTGTTTTTGTCTCTCAAAGAATGTGGTTAATTGAGAGTATTGGGAGTGTTCTTTTTTTTTTCCAATATTTTATTGAATTTCAGCATTTTAACATAGATAATATGATTGCACATTATCTTATGTGTTATGAAATAAAATGATACATATTATAAATATCACAAGATATAAGAAAAGATTACAGTACAGCTGAGTAACAGTAGAAATAAAATGTCCAAGAGTGGTGTCCGGAGAGTATTTGCAGAGGTATTTCATCGAATGCATATAAATAACAACTTTAATATGCCTTAGAGAAAATAGCACTAGAAACTCTATACTATAGATAAAGATAATAACTTCTATATATTTAATAATAAAAGTAAATACACAAAGAAATACTAGATTAAGGGACAAGACAAAGACAAAAAAGAAAAATAAGAAAAAGAATCAAAAGGACGTATCAAACAACATAAAACACGCGACCAGTCCGCCACCCCCCCCCCTTCTGAAGTCAGAGATAGAAGCTCGAATAATAATGATTATTTATTTCAGTTATTACTAACCTCCATTTTTTTGTAGGGATGAATTCGGACCATGTATTGCATTAATTTTTTCCAAATGGAGGAGGCGTATAATAGTATCTTTGACTTCAGAAATAGTAGGGATAGATTCTTCAATTCAGTGGCGTAATATACATTTAACAGTTACAAGCAAAACTATATGAACTCCCTGCGGTAGTAATATGTGAGATTCTGTATCATCCAAGTTTGTAGAATGGTAATGGAAAATACATGGTAGGGGGTCATTGGGTAATGTAATACCCCAAATGGAATCTATTAATTTCCTGATCTCGGTCCAATACTTGTGTAGTTTTGGACAGTGCCACAACCCGTGGAGGAGGTCAGCTTTTTGCAGATTACATTTAGGGCAATGTTTCAAGACATGGTCGGGTACATTTTTCCAATGTAAATCAAAGGCGTATGTGGCCTTGTGTAGAATTTTTTAATGCATTTCTCTCCATTGTTCATTTATCATAGATGCCCTAACTGCTTTCAGACCTGCAACAAGTTTATGTTGTAGTTGAGGGATAGGAAAGTCGGCTTCCCATGATTTGAACATTTTTTGTCTAGTGTTCGTTTGAGTGTGGTTTCTAAGGAAGTCATATATGTTCCTTAAAGGGAACCAATCACACACAAATTGGCCATAAAGATAAGGAAACGTGCTGGTACATCAGCCAGCACGCTTCCTAACCATCCACCTGTCCCCCCCGTCCCATGAACATTCAGCCCGCAAAGTTAGTTTAATAGTGTCCCGCGCTGTATGCAAATTACCATGTAAGTAGTCAAGGTGGGCGGGCGGCTGGTCAAGTAGTCCCGGTGGGCGGGGGCTTCGTCATGTAGTCACAGGCTCCTGGGCCGCCTCCGGTGCTGTAATCACGCCCCTCCGGGCGTGTTGTAAAGCGGCTCCTGGTGACGTCACTCGGGGGGCCGGCATTGCACGTCGGCCACGCTGACGTCTTTACTAAGCTGCGCATGCGCAGTGCAGCCTGAGAAGACGCTGCTGTACTGCGCTTGCGCGGCGTAGTACAGCAGCGGCTTCACCCACTGTACTGCGCACGCGCAGCTTAGTAAAGACGTCGGCGTGGCCGACGTGCAATGCCGGCCCCCCGAGTGACGTCACCAGGAGCCGCTTTACAACACGCCCGGAGGGGCGTGATTACAGCACCGGAGGCGGCCCAGGAGCCTGTGACTACATGACGAAGCCCCCGCCCACCGGGACTACTTGACCAGCCGCCCGCCCACCTTGACTACTTACATGGTAATTTGCATACAGCGCGGGACACTATTAAACTAACTTTGCGGGCTGAATGTTCATGGGACGGGGGGGGACAGGTGGATGGTTAGGAAGCGTGCTGGCTGATGTACCAGCACGTTTCCTTATCTTTATGGCCAATTTGTGTGTGATTGGTTCCCTTTAATGGAAGGTGAGACCTGTCAGATGGTAGGAGTTTAAGAAAGGTATCAGGTAAGGTTGTGGTATACTCTCCTCTTATGTGAGACATATAGAAGGATTTAATGTGCTCATATTGATCTTTTTCAGATGCAGGTAGGGAAAATTCAGTGCGGATTTCGTTCCAAGACATTATATTATTTTCATATTTTCTTAAGATATCTCCCAAGTACATAATTCCTTGCTGTCTCCAAGTTTGGAATAGAATGTTTGAATGGCCCTGTGGAAAAGAAGGAGTTTCCCACAGTGGGAGCATTGTAGAAAGATGCATTGGGAGATTAAATAATTTCCTGATAGACTTCCAGGAGGCAATCTTGTCCTTAATGAGAAGATTTCTTTTAACCTCCGAGGGTATATGAGGAAGTTTAGAGTGCAGGAGGCCAGAAAGAGAAAGGGGAAAGACAAGCTGGGAATCCAAAGAGATAGACGAGAAGTGAGAGGTTTCTTGGAGCCAATCTTTGGTGTGGCGGAACAAGGCTGCTAGGTTATATAGGCGTAGATCTGGTAATTGTAGACCTCCATTATTTTTTGAAAGACAAAGCTTATCCCAAGCAATTCTAGCTCTTTTCCCATTCCACAGAAATTTTATAAAAAGAGAACGTAAACGAGATATGTCGGTATGATGAATTAGTAAAGGTATTGTTTGGATGGGATAAAGTAGTTTAGGGAATTACATCATTTTTAAAAGATGAGCCTTGCCTGCCAGGGAAAGGGGTAGAGAGTTCCATTTTTCCAATTCTTTGGCAATCTTGAGAATAAGTGGTTTGTATTTTAGTTTGTAAATTGCTGCAGGAGAGCGACCTATGTGGATCCCCAAATATGTTATGTATGATTTTGCAATCTCTACAGGCATGTCTTCAGAGCTATAGTTTGGGGATCCTCTATGTATTGGCAGCAATTAGCATTTTGAAATGTTAATTTTATAACCTGAGAATGAGCCAAAGTATGTCAGTGTTTTCAGGATGCCAGGTAGATGGGATTTGGGAGAACGTAAAAAAAGAAGCATGTCATCCGCGAAACAGGTTAACTTTATTTCCTTATTTCCCACTTTAATGCCATCATATATATTAGAGGAAATGAGATAACGAGCTAACGGTTCTAGGGCAATATTAAAAAGTAAGGGGGAAAGGGGGCATCCCTGACGGGTGCCCTTCTGCAGAGTGAAGCTAGATGAGATAAATCCGGGGGTATGAATTTTTGCTTTAGGTTTGTCACAGATAGTGTTAATGTAATCTTTAAAAATGCCTGTGATACCCACTCTATCGAGCACCATTTCCAACCATCTCCAATCAATGTTATCGAAAGCCTTTTCGTCATCAATAGATAATAAAGCAGGGAAAGACGGAGAGTGATTGCGACCAGAAATTGCTCCTGGTACTGCTAATACCGTTCGTATGTTAGTAACAGCAGCACGTTTTTTCATAAAGCCCACTTGGTGGTCACCAATAATGTTATGTAGAATATTAGATAATCTGTCCGCTAATATTTTAGATAAGATTTTCATATCTTGATCTATAAGAGAGATAGGTCTGTAAGAGCCCGGTAGAGTGGGATCTTTAGAGGGTTTATGTAATAGTTTAATATAGGCAATATTACTGGATAAAGGCATGGATTTGTTGGATAAGATATAGTTAAATACTTCCATAAGGGTGGGAGAAATTTCCTGTGTAAGGGCTTTATAATACTCTCCAGAGAAGCCATCTGGGCCTGGGGCTTTACCATTTTTAAGTTTAGTTATTGTGTTCTCTATTTCCATTTGTGAAATGGGTTCGTTTAAGAAGTTTTTGTCGGTTTCAGTTATTTTAGGTAGTGTAATTTTGTCTAAGAATTTATATACCTCATTAGTGTTTAAGTTTTCCTTGCAATATAATTTTCTATAGAATTTTTCTGGTATGGTGTTTATAGTTTTGGGGTTAGAGTGTAAAGTACCTGTTTCTTCCTGTTTTCTGGGCAACGTCGACCTCTGGCAAAGTTTGCTAATAACTTTCCAGATTTGTTCCCGAATTTATAAAACTCTCCCGAGCGTAAATCAAGTTTAAAATTTTCAACCTGTTCCATAGCAGCATCATATTCCTTTTTAGCGGATTCCCAAATAGAGCGGTTCGAGGGAGATGGCAAGGATAGGAAGTCTGAATAAGCCTTTCTTAAGGAGGCAGATGTTATATCGTGTTTTTCTTTTGCTTTCCTTTTGAGCCCCTGGAAGTGGGAAATTATTCTACCTCTCATAACTGTTTTAGAGGTCTCCCAAAACAATATAGGGTCTTGTTTATGAGCTAGGTTGTTAAGAGTATATTCAGACCACCAATCCCTCAGGAATTGAGGGAAGTCTGGGTTGGAGGCTAAGTAGGCAGGGAATCTCCACAGGCGTTATCTGTGCTGGGGGCTGATGTCCTTCTGTATCACCAGGTGATGTGTGCAATAAATGGGATTGGATTACATTATCAAGTTTGCTGGATCGTTTGTTGTATTCTATTAAAGTTTCACTTTCCATTGGAGTGGATCCGTGCAAGCTATTTGATCTGCGGTAACAGAGGTGAGCTGGCTAACATTTTCTCTTAGGGAATCTCCACAGTATAGCCGAACCCCTAAGAAAATCGTTGGTGAGGTCTATAATAATTGGAGAGTGGTCAGAAATGACCATATCTAAAATCTTGGATTCCAAAGTTTTTTGGACTAGGGAAGGAGATAACAAAAAATAATCAATTCTAGACCATGAGTTTTGTAAGTGTGATAAATACTCTCTTTCCGCCGGATGATTTCTCCATATGTCAACTAATTTAGAAGAAGATAGAAGAGATTTAAGAATGGAAGGAAAAGAAGTAGGACGTGTAGAAGAAGGATTGTTTCTCTATCTGTCCTCCCGCACCTCATGCACCAAGTTTAGGTCCCCCCCAACCAGTATATTGTTTTCTTTTTCCTGTAATAAAGAATTTTCTATTGAACGAAAAAAAGGTTTTCGTTTTGTATTGGGACCGTATAAATTATAAATACACAATCGCCCTGCGGGAGAGTCCATAAGGAGTCTGACAAATCTACCCTCCTCATCAGATTCATAATCTATTATGTTATGAGATAGGTTTTTGTGGATCAGTATGAGAACACCTGCTTTGCTTTGGGAAGCCGATGAACCTAGGACCCTTCCAACCCATAATTTTTGCATTCTGAAAAAGTCCTCCATCAGATGTGTTTCTTGTAGTAATGCGATGTCATATATAATGTCGGGGTTATTCCTTATAGCAACAAGCAAGTGTTCCATACAAAGTACATATAATAGGGGGGATAACAGACACCCTTGTCAGGTACTGTTTTTAATAGATATAACTTTAGAGAGGGCACCGTTTACTCTGATTCTGGTATACGGTAAATTGTACAATGCCATTCTAGAGCAGAGGCTCTCAATGTATTGTCAATGCCTTCTCTGTTGGGGATAAATCACACTTGATCCGGGTTGATTAGAGGTTCCAAGAGCCCCGCCAAACTGTTTGCAATTGCTTTAGCATAAATTTTTGTATCTGTGCTGAGGAGTTAGATTGGCCGGTAGCTGGTACAAAGATTTGGGTCTTTTCCCACTTTAGGGATCACTGTTATGTGGGCTTCTAAAAAGGAGGGGGTGAATGGTTGGGATTTTGAGATGTAATTAAATGCTTTCACAAAGTGTGGGGAGATAAAGTCAGTGAACTGTTTATAAAAATTTTGTAGTGAATCCGCCTAGGCCTGGGCATTTGCCTGTAGGGAGATTTTTAACTACTTATTTTATTTCTGTTAATGTGAAATCCTCTTCAAGTTGTGATCTTTTCTCTAGTGATATGGTAGGAAAAGCTTTTTTGTTAATGTATTGTGTTAATGTCATTGGGGATGTAGGAAGTGGGTTTAGTTGATTCGGTGATGGTAGCTGATATAGGCCATTGTAGTAATCTCTGAATGCTTCCGAAATCTCCTCAGTATTGTGTGATATGTTGCCCTTAGCTGTTCTAATGGAGGGAATAATATTAGTGTTTTCTTGTTTTTCAAAGCATTGGCAAGAAACCTACTGGGTTTATTGCACCAAATGTAAAAATTTTTGCTGCAGATTTGAACAGATTTATTGTACCGTTTATGTAAAATGTCCTTTATTTTACATCTGGTCGCAATTATCTCCTGCAGTGTTTCCCTGAGGAGGAACGTTTTATGAATTGTTTCTAATTCATGTAGTTTGGTGAACAGGTCTGATAACTTTTTAGCGTTTTCTCTCTTTATTCGGGATCCCTGGGAAATGAGAATGCCTCAAGACGTAGCATTAAATGCCTCCCACTTAAAAGTTGGAGCTGTGGGGTCATTTAAGTGAGCTTGCTCATAAATTTCAAAGGATTCTTTTAGGGTGGAGAGTGGAGACTAGTGATGAGCAAGTACTAAAATGCTCGGGTGTTTGTTACTCGAGACGAGTATTTCCTGATACTTGAGTGCTGGCTTCGAGTAACAAACCCCATTGAAGTCAATGTGAGACTCGAGTATTTTTGCAGGAGACTCAAGTTCGGTAGAGGAAAGGTCGTGTGAAAACCTGTCAACCTCAGAAATTGATGGAAACACAACGGAAATGGACAGGAAACAGCAGGGGCAGCATGTATGCATGCCTCTGAGGCTGCCTAATGGCACCATTATGACTAATTCTGTGCAACAGCCTGGTTAAAACAGAGGTAGACATATGGACCAACGAAAAACTCAGCCTGACACAGCATGGCAGTGAGAACACAGGAAACTATTAAAACAGAGGTAGCATATGATGAAACACCCCAAAATTTAGCCTGACACAGCATGGCGGTAAGGACAGAGTGAACAAGGTAGAAGCGGTAGCCAGTGAGCCTTCCAGAAATTATACCAGACAGAGCATGGCATTGAGCACACAGACAACCATTAAAAGGGAGTGAGGAAGCAAGTGAGCCTCCCCAAAATTAGGCCAGACACTGCATGGCATTGAGCACTCAGAACTCCCGGGAGCAGCAATAGCCAACATGGATGCCAGTGAAGGCCCAGCAGTAGTCAACATGGAGGCCAGTTAAGGCCCAGCAGTAGCCAACATTGAGGCAAGGGCAGGCACAGTAGTAGTCAGCAGTAGTCAACATGGATGCCAGTTAAGGCCCAGCAGTAGCCAACATGGAGGCAAGGGCAGGCACAGCAGTAGTCAACATGGATGCCAGTAAAGGCCCAGCAGTAGTCAACATGGATGCCAGTTAAGGCCCAGCAGTAGCCAACATGGAGGCAAGGGCAGGCACAGCAGTAGTCAGCAGTAGTCAACACGGATGCCAGTTAAGGCCCAGCAGTAGCCAACATGGAGGTAAGGGCATGCACAGCAGTAGTCAGCAGTAGTCACCATGGATGCCATTAAAGGCCCAGCAATAGTCAACATGGATGTCCATTACTGCTTTGGTCAATCCTGCCTTAAAAACGGCTACTACATCGAAAAAAGGTAGAAGGTACTGGTGAAAGAATAGCATAATAGACACCCATAAGATAAGATGACATCCACAAAGGAAGGTAAATAGAATTTGACTATGAATTTGACTGTAGCAGTTGGGGTAACATTCCCTGCATCATGTGACTCCCCACTTCTCCCCCCCACCGTTGTTTTGAGTTTGAATTTGACTTTGGATGTGACTGTAGCAGTTGGGGTTAGTTTAACTAACTGACTTGCGGAAATGCGCACAGATGCGGTGCACCTTGGGGTAAGTTTTAAACCCTTAACGACTGCAGGCGTAAATGTACGCCCCCAAAGCCCGTGCCTTAACGCAAACAGGCGTACATTTACGCCCGCGGTTTCCCCGATCGCTGTATGTAAACACACAGCGATCGGGAAGATGGCATGCTATAATGTATAGCAGGCCATCATAGCTTGTCAGCACGGGGGGTGGTTAACCCCCCCGTGCTGACGATCGCCGCTATTGGCTGATCAATTCAGATCAGCCAATAGTGGCAATCTGCAGCTTTCCGGGTCATCGGTAACCCGGTGACCTGGACAGCAATGGCAGTCGGTGCTGTCCGAGAACGGCACCAACCGCTATTACTGTTAAAAGTAATGGTGCAACGTCCCGATCGCTGTGATCGGCCATCCGGAACCGACCGACCGATCATGGTGATATAAGTGCCCAAGAAAGGGTTAAATACCTTCTGGGGACACCTCAGCTAGGCAGCAGGTATTGACCCATACTCACCGGATCCCGGCGTCCCGATCGCATCTTCCGGGTCCCGCGGCGTAATCTCTTCCGTCTGCGTCTTCAGCTTTTTCCGTTGGTTCCGCACGGAGATCTTCGGCTCCCCTCGGCTTCAAACTTCGCTTTTTCCGGAATTTGTGTTCTACTGCCCCCTAGCAGCTGATAAGTGTATAAGTGTTTCTATATTATACAGCCACAGTCTGCTGATAAGTACCGCACATAGGTGCGGCATTTATCAGCAACTCCTTTCTTGGCGTAGGTTTTATTTTAAACTTAATGTTAAAAAAACGTAAAAAACACTACATTACACTACACGAAATAAAGTTTTACACTACACCCCTAGACATTTACATACCTCATATACTATTCCCCGTATAAAGATGGCCCCCATGTAGAGATGAGCGAACCTCGAGCATGCTCGAGTCGATCAGAACCCGAACTTTTGGCATTTGATTAGCGGTGGCTGCTGAACTTGGATAAAGCCCTAAGGCTATGTAGAAAACATGGATATAGTCATTGGCTGTATCCATGTTTTCCAGACAACCTTAGAGCTTGATCCAACTTCAGGAGCCCCAGCTAATCAAATACCGAACGTTCGGGTTCGGATCGACTCGAACCCGAACCCGGTTCGCTCATCTCTACCCCCAGGGTGTTTTCGGCATCCGACGCATACGCTATCATTGCCTCCGACACCGAAAAAGCCAGTGAGAATAAATGGGGGGATCCTTTTTCCCTCCATTCATCCTCATCCTCATCATCCAGTGACGTGTCTGGGGGTAGCGTAGCGTACGCTGCCCCCCAGACACGTCCCAATAAGAGACCACAGTATGGCGTGAAATTCTACAAACTCTGTGAGAGTACCTCAGGGTACACTTACAGATGGGGGCTCGATTCACACGTAGTAATAGTGCGGCCGTATGTACGGATGTAATAGTGCGGCCGTATATTTGATGTTTCGTGTGTATGCTGGGAAGTATAGGATATGCGGCTGCACAGTGCACACTCCGTATGAGTTTCGGGCCTGATTGTATCCGGGTCCGTAAAAAATGAGCAAGACCATTATTTCCGGGCCGAAATGGTCCAAGTCGACCGTAGGAAGTAACATTCGGGCCTGCCGGAACCTCTGATTACTGCCGGATCAATCTGGATTCTCATTAGAATAATTCATCAATGCGTAACGCCCCTTCAGTTTAAAAGGCCCAAGTGAATGGGCTTCAATAGGTGACCATCCTTTTAGGTGTCCCGATCTGGAGCGATGGCACGGCGAGCGGAGCATGGTGGTGCTGGTCGTGGGCGACGTGGTTCCTGGCAGCGGGACATTGATGTTCCACGCCTGATCGCAGAGGTAAGTTTGATCGAAGAATTACACTCATCTTTCTAGAATGGTTTTACTTCGAAAATAGGATGTGTAGTCTCTTTCTGTGTATCTATGTATCCCTCTCTCTCTCTATCTATATATCTATGTAAATATATGTCTAATAATATGTAATGTATGCGAACCCAAATACATATCTCTGTTTATATATTTATGTGATGTGTTAAAATGTTTTACTTGGACTTAGAAATGCACATGGTCGTCTCGGCCAACCAAAACGCACCTAAGCCACATGTAACACACATATGAATGTCAACACTGTTAGTGGTCTTAAATATAATCGTTTTAGTCATGCGACACGGGCGTGGGAATGTGGGCTTAAAAAAACCACAAAGTATCGTCATGTGTTTCCTTATCTGCTATAGTATTAATTTCTAGTGCAGTTCACATATAAAACCACTACTTACATATGTCGAATTTAGTATCCCTATTGAGTGTAGGGTTGTTGTATTTCTTACATGTATCAATTGTATTTAATAACAGTGACATGTGTAACAATGTAGACAATTTTGCTGCACCAAATCTGTATAGTGCGTTTTTGATGCGTTTTTTTGTGTGATATAGTGCATGTGAATCTGAGTAAGCGTGCGCACTACACAGTACACAGTATAGTCAAGTAATGTTTGTGGAATGTTTTAAAAATCGAGTCGAGCAAGGTTGCGTTTTAGATGCGTTTTTTGTGTGATATAGTGCATGTGAATCTGAGTAAGCGTGCGCACTACACAGTACACAGTATAGTCAAGTAATGTTTGTGGAATGTTTTAAAAATCGAGTCGACCAAGGTAGCGTTTTTGATGCGTTTTTTGTGTGATATAGTGCATGTGAATCTGAGTAAGCGTGCGCACTACACAGTACACAGTATAGTCAAGTAATGTTTGTGGAATGTTTTAAAAATCGAGTCGAGCAAGGTTGCGTTTTAGATGCGTTTTTTGTGTGATATAGTGCATGTGAATCTGAGTAAGCGTGCGCACTACACAGTACACAGTATAGTCAAGTAATGTTTGTGGAATGTTTTAAAAATCGAGTCGAGCAAGGTTGCGTTTTTGATGCGTTTTTCATGTAGCTCGATTTGGCACGTAGTTTCATGTTATTGTGTGCTCCTCCTAGAATGTTCGACCTAATGCTATACCTAACCTTACATGTATTTAATTATCAAAATATATTTTTCACTATATATCAGCGACTGTTTAATAGATAAATGTTGACCATAGTTATGACAAAATGTCGAGATCTCTAACCATAGTCGTTGTGACATGTTTTATCCACACACTAAGATAACAAAACACCACACACACACACCAGAACAAACACCGCAGCAGTGAAATAGTTAGCTTCACTCGTTTGCACATGTGTTCATGTATTTTCTAAACAAGGTGGATTTTCTCTTTCATCAGGTGTGAATGCAAAGCTGCCATTGATCTGGTCTTGTGGCCTACTAATTAGTGCTAGTTAAGATACAAAGCCTTTCCTAAATTAAATCATTAGACACCAATCTTGGTATGTTTTCATAAGTGTGTTCAAAGAGTTCTGGCATTCCTTGGTTTAGTGAGTCTTGGCTCAGTGGTTATTAGGCTGTGTTCATTAGATTACACAGGTGGTCTGTTGGAATCCCAACACCACTCTATGTAATGTCATAATGGAAAACATGTTCTTATTCTAATCGATGTAGACACACAGAGAGGTGAAGTCAGATGGAGATGTGTATTGATTTCTGTGTTTATATATAATTTTTCAGGTGCGGTCCCGTCCCCATTTGTGGGACTTGACTGTGCGTGGCTACCACGACCGCGTCCTGCGTCGCGAGACGTGGGAGACGATAGCGGCTGTGGTAGTCCCACAGTGGGGCGATGTGACGGACAGCGAGCAGCTGCGGATGGGTATGTCGTGTTGTCAAATAATGTATGACATAAAATTGGGAGAAGAATGTCCGATATTTCTACCAAGACCTCGAAATATATATCAATTATTCAAATCTATCTATTTATTATCAATATTTCCTTTTGTCAGTCCGAGCAGTGGAGACACGCTGGTCTAGTGTCAGGGACCAGTACCAACGGGCGATACGCACGGAGGAGAGGGGTGGGGAGCCGATCTCCATGCGCTATGCGCCTTTGTTGGATTTTATCCCGAGCCGCAGTCAACGGCAGTAAGTATCTTTTTCTTATTCCATAATGTATATAGTATCATATAGTGTACAATATGTAATACATGAGATAAAATGTTATATGGGAGTAATGACTTAAAATTCTGCCTTTGGTTGTTGAGCAGAACCTGGTCCATACTCACTAGCAGATGATATAATCCTATTTCAAAAATATTCCTCTTTATGTATATGTTTTATAGGAATGGCCAGACAATTATCTTTAATGTATCCTGAGAATTTGACAACATACACTATTGGGCATTCTTTATAAGGCCCTAGTTGTGTCATGTTTGTTAGCCTTCATGCTGGTGTATGTGACTGTCCAGAGAGGGTTAATGTATCCTGACCAATCACAATAGTCCCCTTTGCTCACACTCAAACAAATGCTTACACACCACTCTGACTCGTGCTTCAACATCCTGTCATTTCTCGAAACTATGTTAGTTTCTGTCATGGCGCTAGACCAACATCTCGTGATTTTTGCAGATCCCGGTCACTCCCTCAGTTGTTTAGCGTGTGCTGTAGGTGGCAGAGCCAGTAAGCATGGTGAATGAAATGGCCGTTTCCATGCAGCGGCTAATGTTTTATATTTTGTGTCCTACAGTACTAAGCAGTCCGAGAGCTGTTCTCCGGCCCACACTATTCACTTCCTTTATACTTAATGCTGGGCGGCCTGCTGCTCTGTCACTGTCTCAGTGTGGCCTGCGGGGATCAATGACAGGTACACAGGCCTCTTACTGGACGCTTGTGTATCTGGTCAGATAACTAACTCAGGGCCCTCTCCCTGCTGTGCCACATTAAAAAACACTTGTTGTTGTGTTGTCACCAGAATGGTTCCATGCCCACAACATGCCCTGAAGATGAGAGCATTGTTTCCACACTCAGAACGGGGAACATTTTTGGCGAATGTTTTTTTGTTGAAGTTTATTAGAAAACACTAATGTGAATGAGTTAATATAAATAGTTGTATGTCCTAACATAGGATGCGCATAGTACTACATAATGTCTTCGTGTTACCAAAACACACATTTCGACATACTGTATGTTATCAAAACTTAAACATTCGATATATGAAGTACCTTTATGAATGTGTCCATATTAGCTAACCTTTCTGTCTCTCCACAGAACCAGTGGCAATTTCTCAGACCCACCGGGAGGACAGGATGCTGCTGGTTCTGATGTTGCAGCATCCCAGCAGGAGGGGGATAGTGCCACGCCACCGCCATCACAGGAGCCTGGCAGTCCTACTCTTTCTGAGGGCACGGAGCCGATGCCAGGACCTTCTGGCTCGACTTCCATGCACGAAGAGGAGGAGGCTGCAGCACCATCAACATCTGGTGCAGGTCCTAGTGGTGTGCCCCTGGCAGCTCGGCCACGTCAGCCACTCACGAGGCCCACTACTACCACCACCAGGAGGCGTCGGGAGCAAGAAGAAGCTCATTCAGCACTGAGTGAGTTGGATCAATCTGTCGTCAACTTTGTCAGGCGGTTTGATGGAGGAGATGATCAGAATGATTTCTTCTGCTACTATCTGGGAGTCCGTTTACGGAATCTCCCTACTAATCTGGCACGTAGTGCGCGGATGGTGACAGAAGTGCTGCTGTCGTGTCACGAGCAGATTGACCCCGATACTTTCCCCGACCCTTGCTATGTGGGCGTCCTCCTACAATCGGTGTATGGGTTACACTCACGGAGGCCACATATCCCGCCGGAGGGCTTTCTTTTCCCCGAGACCACTGCGCCCCCACCTGTGCCCCCACCTCTCTCCCCCCTTGTCCCCCCAGCATTGTCCCCAGAGCCACCTGGTGCCATGCCCCCTCCATCTGAGGGTACTAGGGCCGTTCCTAGGCGCCAGCCACGGCGTGGACGGCGCTCTCGGACATCTCGTTACCCACGACGTTTATGATTTCTACTATGTGATGTATGAGGCAATACATCATAATATTATTTTGTTATTTATTTTGCATTTTTCTATTTATATTTTATTTTATTTTTTTTATTTTTTTTTCTTTGGTTTATGGCAAGTGGTCTCCTTTTTCAGGCCGAGAGAGGTCATTTTGTGTTAGGGTAGAGTAGGGTCCATGTCCCTGAGGACACCTTACCGGGGTGACATGGTACACTCTGTTTGAAAAAACAGTTTGCTAAGATCCTCATTTTAAAGAATCTATAGAAAAAAGTAAAATCATAATGTCTTTCCTTTACCTATCTCCAGGGCGAATGGTTCTTGTGTGTAGGGGCCCTTGTTAGCAGAACCAATATGTCACTACATTTAAACGTCAATAAGGAAAAAAAAGGACTGTCATACAAATAGATGAGTTCCTAAATGCAAGTGTCTGATGTGTCCTGTTTTTACATCCATTACTGACTTTTGTTGCCTATGTTTGACTCTGCATCTTGCACAGAAGGTTGATTTGTCAAATGTATCCTTTTTGTTAACCTTTATACACAATAATCTGTTTAATGTGATATTTCATACACAACATGCTGAGTTTGGTGTAAAATTCATTTCTATATAATATTTAATTCCACATTATAAGTCTTTTAATGATCAACAATAAAATCCAAACTAGATTTGGACTGGAGCAAACAATGCTACATTGTGTGTGTGTAAGTCGAATAGTTGACATTCTTCCACACACATCTGCGTTGTTCTCTCTCGATTGGGAGGTGTAATGTAGTGATTTGGCTCAAGGTTACTAAAGTACCGCGCGCTTACACAATGTACTGTATCCTATAATAAACTCCCCATTTTCACACATGGAGAGGCCTAAAGCGTTGCCAAGGATACATCAAGGATCTATTCACATGTTTTCACTTTAAAAACCCTAAAATTTTCGAGTATTATGTTTGTATTGGTTTGGCCTTTGCGCATAGTGCAGTTAATGGATGTGTTCACGATATATATGTAACATTTCCCACAAGTCTCAGGCTTTTATTAACATGTTGTGGCACTACGCTAATCATTGACTCAGTGTGTGTTGGATGAATATCTGATAGTCTGCTCCTAGACTGGCCCACGAGATCGGCCTTTGGGAGCCTGCAGCAGAATGCAATGATCTGTCTGCTGTAAGCTGCAGCTTCATGCGCCCTTCCCCCTCTGTCATAATCTAACTTTGACTTTACTATTGTGACATCATATTGCTTGGCAAGTCTGACAATGTTTTTTAATACAATTCCTTGTGTATTTATATAATCTCTCATTTTTTCAACTCTCCCAGAAAAAGCTTAGCTGGTTGTGCACTTTGTTTCGCGTAATGATTTGCATTAATGCGACATGCCTATTTTAGCCATGTATCCAGATGGCAACACTTTATCAGTCTGAATACAAAGCCTCGATTTCATATGGTAATTCACAATTTCTTAACCCTGTCAGTAACCAAACTGAAAACTAACGTTGATTTCTAGTCAACAGTGGCCTTTGCCGCCAAGGGCTGCTTATTTGCATATGTAAATGAGTGTGTTCGCTCACATATGGACATAGTGGCTGGGCTGATCCACCGGTTCGGTAGCTTCAATATAGAACGGATCACAGAAATCGTGGGGCCCAAGCGGCAAGCAGCTACGACATGGTGCAAACAAAGGGGTGTAAGGAATGAATCTAGGAATAACAAACGTGTTGTTCTGTGGTCATTTCATGGCTGCCCACCAGTTTTCTCCTTCTGGAGATTACAACTTAGTTTGCAGTTAACTGACGACCAGTGAGTGCCTGGCCTGAGGGCTGAGTATGAGGTATCGTTGGTACAGGTGTGCTCTCGGCCTTGTCAGAGAGTGGACATGTGTCCTGGACCTTTGCAGGTGCCTTTTGGCCCGGAAGGGAAAGGAATGCTGTGTTTGTGGTTCATTTCTTGGAGAAGTGGCCAAATGTTATGTAGCATTGTTAGTGCTGGTATCTGAGTGCCACCCTGCACTGTGGCTAGTTGCACCTGTGTGATGAGAGCAGGATTGCCATTTGGCCTTGACATAGGATGATAGAAGAAAGGAATTATTTATTTGAAGCTTAGCCATGAGAGAAATATTATTTGCCACACATTTCTCACGGTCTTATTTTGTAATTGTCCTTGTATATTTTTAAATATAACACAAAATACTGAGATGAATGTAACAACTGCTTGTGCCCAGGCTTCACCTAGGCCGTGTCCGTGACTGGATGGAGATAACAAATGTATCATTTTGAGTTCCTATGGGTAGAAGCCAAGGTTATTTAGGATGTGTCTGCATTGTAAGAATCGCCACTTTGAAAAACGTCGCTGGAAGAATAACTGATTTGGACAACAAAGCCGGAGTGATTCATGGAGCCCGAGATGTATCCTGATCGGTCTGTTATAGACGTCGCCCAGCTGATCAGTGAAGTAAGTATTTGCTGGAGCTGTTGGGAGTGGTTTATACATAGATAAGATCATCGATAGACAGATTTCGATCGTCCTTTGGACTCGGAGAAGATAGTTGTGTGGCCGTGACTTAATGTATGACTGTCATTTGTTGTGTGAGTCACATTTACATACATGTAATTTTGAATTATTGCCTTTTATATCGGTTTTTGGGATGTCCAAAAGTCACATGTGTTATTGCATCCTGTTTAAGTGAGAAATAATTTTTTCTAAACAAATCGATTATGTAATGATCAATAGATGCTAGATAATATTTATTTTCTGTGTACGATTGTCTATAGTCATTTAGTGGCACGATACATCGCTCCGAGTAGTTTATGTAAGTACGATTGTGTGTAATTCCTATGTGTTTGCCATCAGGGGGCGCTTGAAATCGAGCAATGACTGCATGAGTATTTTCAGATGTGTGTGTCTCCTCCAAATCTGTGAATGTGTTAGCTCTTTCGGACCATGTAACGCACATCGTATTTTAGGCGAGATTTGTAAGTAATGGCTAGTCGAGGAATTGTCCTTGTAATCGCACATGTTGTTGGGCAAACAGGGCGTGACTTAGGTTTGGTGTTAGCGAGATGGCCGTGCAGCGAACTCTCTCCCTCCTCCCTCCTCCCTCCTCCCTCCTCCCTCCTCCCTCCTCCCTCCTCCCTCCATGATGGGTGTTGGCGGAACATACATAGGAGAAATCCGCCCATATAATGTGCTGATAGTGTCATCATAAGGAGGTCGCTTAAATAGTACGCAAATCACGCACAAGATCCGGCGCAGGCTGATGATGCTATAGGCTAGCGACACAGCGTCGACACGCCCCCTCTCTGTAGTACATGCACGTCATCAGTGTGCGTAGCGGGGATGTTGTTTAGCCGGAGTGTTTGGTGTGGTGTGCTAATTATGTTCACTGCTCGGCTACTGAGTATTTAGGCTTTTAGCGCTGCTCTGCTTTGTACTTTGTCAGGCGTTGTAACGTCGGAAGCACACACAATCCGCAGCAGCCACGTTCAAAGAGGCGTGGCCGACCATTATGGCACTTGTAGTGCAGCGGCTTACGACGTGACAATGCCGGACACAAATGGGTAAGCTGAGCATCGTTACATGGTGTCACATAGCAATTCGCCAAGCACACGACACGCAATAGTTAACCCCCCCCACCCCCGCTACGCCCAGTGCTGAGGTGGCGAGACTACAGAGAGGAGGCGTGTCCCCCCGTGTCGCTATCCGATCCCAGACCCCCGCGCCGGATTGTGGCCTTCCATTCCCTAGTAGTAAGCACATATATTTTCGGCAAATACTATGAGGACATGATGTGAGTAGTAGTGTACTGTGTATATGATATGTGGCGCCAGCAAACATCATGGAGGGAGGGAGTTGGCTGCAGGTGAAGCTGGAGACCCCACCCACATAAGTGACGTACTATTTACAATCAAACATGGCGTGTAGCATGTGAAATGGGTGTAGTAGCTATGACCTTATTGACTAATAATTTCTAAGACGTTACTGTAATTTTGTTTGATTTTCAGGTCCATGCTCGGCCAGTGCTATGGGACGGCCCTGCGCCTGGGTACAGAAGCCGGCTAACACGGAGTGCCGCATGGAGGGAGGTTGCCCGGATTGTATACCCAGATTGGGCCCAGCACACTAGATTAGAGCAATGGATAATTGGTAAGTTGTTTAGCCACTGTGGCAAACCATTAACTCGAGTGTTATGGTCACCTGACGCTGATATATTCCTAATGTGTGGATGCTTTTGTTTTAAGCTAACTATGTGGAGACCAGGTGGTCCAGTGTGAGGGACCGATTCATCAGGCAGCGACGGCAGCTGATGAGGCGTGGGGCCTCCCAAGAAGAACTGGCCGCTTTGCCTTTTGCCCCAATGCTGCGTTTCATTTTGAATTCCCCCAGACGCCGCAGGTAAGTGTGTGTGTTAATTGCATGTGTCCATGGTAGGAGCAGATGATGAGGGAAGTAGCTCAGTGTCTTATGTGTGCAGACATAGACATGTGTTAGATTTATATAGATTGTATACATCGAGGCTCCAGCAGGGGGAGCAGTATATTTAGTGAACACTTTAGAGTAATCTCGATTTCGGTAAGATGAGGCGCCCCCTGCTGGACACCAGATAACTAACAAATGCAGCCTGGCCTAACCGCTTTTGGAACAGCTTTTGCTCCCTCCAGGATCTAATCCAGAACATGAAATGCCATTTATGGCAATAGCGTGGACTGTCTTCATAATGTTTAAACAATGTACGCAATGTGTCCATAGAGTAAACTAATGTTCCACTTGGGTGGCCTTGTGAAGACCCACATTTTGGGTCAACAGTGTGTGAATATAGTGTAAAAAGTTATAGTGTGCCACCTCGTACATAGAAAATAGTGTGAAAGCAGGCAGAGTGTAATCCTGCATTGGATGCCTCCATTTTAGTTATATGGCTAAATATGTCCTTAAACAAAAGTGCCATCTTAGATAGTGACCAGTGTTGTTTTCTCCTCAGACCACAAGTAGTTCAGCAACCAGCAGAGGCCTCATCGGATGAAGAGAATGAAGAACCTAATCTGGCAGAGGGAGTGGCCAGGACTCCACCACCAAGATGGCAAGAGGGTCCTGTGGAGCCTGGCGAGAGAGAGTGACATGTGCCTTGACCGTCCAACAACATTTGTGTTTGTTCCGCACTCCCTCTCCTCAGCTACACCAACACCACCCCTTGTCTGCTACACTGTAGGGCCTTTGTGCCAACCGCGCCTTACTAGCATTAATAATTTCCTAACATTTGTGCGCACCAGGACCACATCAATAACACACTGTGTACAAGGTCTGGCATCACATTAGCTAGGGATGACAATAACAGCTTGGGGGGATTGGGATGTCCCTTTTAGTTTTGTGGTGCCAGAATACAGTCAGGCTGTCTGTGGCCTTCACATATTGCCCACACTATTGCCTCTGCACACTATTCTAACTTCTGTCAACATGGTCCAAAGTAGTCTCCACACACCCTCGCCCACATCCACCCACACACACTATCATGTGAATGTTTATTTTTTTGGACATGTAATAAATCCATTTCGACATATCTTGTTGTTTCCCGAATTCTTATTTTTGACTTGTTTATGTTTTAGTGTTTAAGGGTTAAAAAAACAAATGATTATTGACTGCCACTAAGGAACGACGAAATACGCTTAAAACAAATTAGTGGACTTTGTTTGCATAGAAAGCTGTATTGAATGTTGCTATTGTGTGTTATTAAATTTCGTTGTATGCTTTACGTTAGTATAAAATTAACACATGCTGGATGTCCTTCTGGAGGATATTTCTAATCATATGTGAGACATTGCTGTATGTGTTAAAATGAATGTGTCATGATAGGAAATATTAATGGAGTTAAGTATTTCATTTATCAGGCCAACACTGTCCTGCTGTGGCCACTTCCTGCCTTGGCCACAGATGGCAGCAGAGAGCACTCTCATACATGACAAACAAGGAATCGCAACATTCACTACATGTTCGTAGTAGGTTCACAATACGTGTATTTGAGTCAGTATATTTGGGTCAGTATTGTTAACAAAACCAGTAGTGGATTAAAAACACAAAGGCTGTGTTCACACAATGTAGAAATAGAGTGCATGTGCGCCATTTAAAGTGAAATATTCCTAAGTTTTTTTAAAACAATGGATGTTATTTGGAAATGTCCTTATTTAGTGTTTGAATGGCGCACATCCACAACATTACAACATTGTGTCGAGATCCTTTGGGTGTTTCGAATCCACTGCTGTTTTTGTTTGCTATACTGAGTGAAATACACGTATTGTGAAGCCACTAGCGAAGATGTAGTGAATGCTGCGATTCCTTCTTTTTCAGGTCTGAGCCTGCTCTATGCTGACATCTGTGGCCAAGGCAGGAAGTGGGCAGAGCAGGAGAGGCTTGTGATGAGCACTAACATATTTTGGGACATTAATGTTCTTATCATGACACTATAATTTCCACATAGAGCTCTATGTCCGATGGGAGTAGAAATCGCCTCCTGCAGGACATCCAGCATGTGGTCATTATGTACAAAGTGGAGGAGATATAAACGTACACACAATAAACTACATAATGTAGCCTTTACACAGGCAGATTGATGTGATGGATTTTGGATAATAAATCCAGGAGATGACTGTAGACAAGGAACAGGTGATCAAGTAAAGAGCGAGATTTCTCATCTTTTAATCCACTCTTCTGTGTTTTACTGAAAAAAATTTATGCTAAAAGATTATTTTTGAACCGCAACCTAAGTAGACCACATCCAGCTGGCGCACCTGGGTGATGTGTGGAGGGATATATGTGGTGTGTTAATGGTGATTGTTAAGAAGTGAGATGGACTGTGGCACTAGAAGATATCAGATCCTGTTACATATCCCACACTAGAAAGTTAGACATATAGTGCGCACCCTGCTGGTCACTCCATAGGAAATGCACATGTTTTTATCACATCAATGTTTCTGCACACTAGGTTCTAAGGACTATCCAATTATTAACATTAGCAGGATGTGACCATGCTCGATAATTACTGGCCAGTAATATATGTAGTGAGGTTATGTGTATTTTCGAACACTACTATGTGGGAACACACAACATGGTTTACATACATTGAAAAGGCAGACACATTGTTTAGTCGAATAAGAAAATATATTTTTTGTTTTAGTAAAAAGAGAAGGAAAATTAAATATCAACCAATACATCGGGTTCAAACAACAAAAGAAAATAAAAAAACACACATCCCAGAGACAGGTGACATACATGCGGGAAAACATCAGTCCTGTGGCCGTGGCTCATAAGGGAGGCTGTGAAAGGGGCACGGGCACGGGCACGGCGCCTTCAGGAGTCATGAAGTAGTCAGCAAAGAGGTTCCTGACCACTATCCCGCGGTTGAGTTGTCTCCCTTGGCCATAGTTGATAGGGGCACTAAAAGCTGGCAGAGTCTCCACGTTCACCTCCGGGGTGGGAGCATAGTCCCGAAGGTAGTTGTGGAGAACACAGGCAGCTTTAATGACCATGTCAACTGTGCCCAATTTCAACTGCAGGGCAGTGGTAAACACTCTCCACTGACTAGTCATGATCCCGAAGGCGCACTCCACGAAGTTACGTGCCCGGCTCAGCCTCCGGTTAACCCCTTGCCTCTAAAGCCTGTTTTGGCCTTAATGACCAGGCTCATTTTTCAAAATCTGACCTGTCTCACTTTATGCGCTTATAGCTCAGTGATGCTGTAACGTATGCTAGCGATTCTGAGATTGTTTTTTCGTCACATATGGCACTTTATATTAGTAGCAAAATTTGGTCACTACTTTGTGTATTTTTTGTGAAAAACATCAAAATATCATGAAAAATTTGAAAATTTTGCATTTTATGAACTTCTGAAATTCTCTGCTTCTAAAAAAGCAAGTCATAGCACATAAATTAGTTGCTAAATCACATTACCAATATGTCCTCTTTATTCTGGCATAATTTTGGAAACATATTTTACTTTTTTAGGGTGTTACTGGGCTTAGAAATTTATTAGCAAATTATCACATTTTGTGAAAATTTCCAAAACTGATTTTTTTTAGGGACCAGTTCTTTTTTTAAATGGATTTAGAAGGCTTGTATACTGGAAACCCCCATAAGTGACCCCATTTTGGAAACTAGACACCTTAAAGAATTAATCTAGGGGTATAATGAGCATTTTAACCCTACAGGGGCTGGAGGAAAGTATTCACAATTAGGCCGTAAAAAAATTGAAAATTTAAATTTTCAAATAATATAAACGTTTAGATTAAAGTTTCTCATTTTCAAAAGGAACATGAGAAAAAAAGCATGCCAAAATTTGTAACGCAGGTTTTCCTGAATACAACGGTACCCCATATGTGGGCGTAAACCACTGTATGGGCACACAGCAGGGCTCAGAAGGAAGGGAGCGACAATTGGCTTTTTTAATGCAGATTTTGCTGAAGAAGTTTCTGAGCGCCAGGTGCGTTTGCAGAGCCCCTGTAGTGTCCGCAGAATAGAATCCCCCCAAAAGTCACCCCATTTTCGAAACTACACCCCTCAAAGAATTCATCTTTGGGTAGGATGAGCACTTTGACCCCACAGGTATTAGAGGAAAGTATTCAGAATTAGACAGTAAAAATGAAAAACACGAAATTTTCCAATAATATGTTTGTTTAGTTTGAAATTTCTCAATTTCACGAGGAACAAGAGAAAAAAAGTACCCCAAAATTTGTAACGCAGGTTCTCCTGAATACAACGGTACCCCATATGTGGGCGTAAACCACTGTATGGCCACACAGCCGGGCTCAGAAGGGAAGGAGCGCCTATTAGCTTTTTCAATGCAGATTTTTCTGAAGAAGTTTCTGAGCGCCAGGTGCGTTTGCAGCTCCCCTGTAGTGTCCGCAGACGAGAAACCCCCCATAAGTCACCCCATTTTGGAAAGTACACCCCTCAAGGAATTCATCTTTGGGTGTGGTGACCATTTTGACCCCACAGGTATTAGAGGAAAGTATTCAAAATAAGACAGTAAAATTGAAAAACTAGAATTTTTCCAATAATATGTTCGTTTAGTTGGAAATTTCTCAATTTCACGAGGAACAGGGGAGAAGCTGCATGCCAAAATCTGTAACGCAGGTTCTCCTGAGTAGAATGGTACCCCATATGTGGGCATAAACCACTGTATGGGCACCCAGCTGGGCTCAGAAGGGAAGGAGCGCCAATTAGCATTTTCAGTGCAGATTTTTCCGAAGAAGTTTCTGAGCGCCAGGTGCGTTTGCAGCGCCCCTGTAGTGTCAGCAGAATAGATCCCCCCCAAAAGTCACCCCATTTAGGAAAGTACACCCCTCAAAGAATTCATCTTGGGGTGTGGTGACCATTTTGACCCCACAGGTATTAGAGGAAAGTATTTAAAAGTAGAGAGTAAAAAAGAAAAACTCAAATTTTTCCAATAATATGTTTGTTTAGTTTGAAATTTCTCAATTTCACGAGGAACAGGAGAGAAAATGTACCCAAAAATTTATAACGCAGGTTCTCGTGAGTAGAACGGTACCCCATATGTGGGTATAAACCACTCCATGGGCACACATCAGGGCTCAGAAGGAAGGGAGCGCCAATTAGCATTTTCAGTGCAGATTTTGCTGAAGAAGTTTCTGAGCGCCAGGTGCATTTTTTAGTGCACCTGTAGTGCCAGCGTATTAAAATCTCGCCATAAGTCATCCCATTTTGGAAAGTAAACCCCTCAAAGAATTCATCTTGGGGTGTGGTGACCATTTTGACCCCACAGGTATTAGAGGAAAGTATTCAAAAGTAGACAGTAAAAATGAAAAACTCGAATTTTTCCAGTAATATGTTCCTTTAGTTGGAAATTTCTAAATTTCACGAGGAACAGGAAAGAAAACGTACCCCAAAATCTGTAACGCAGGTTCTCCTGAGTAGAACAGTACCCCATATGTGGGCATAAACCACTGTATGGGCACACAGCCGGGCTCAGAAGGGAAGGAGCGCCAATTTGCTGGAGCAAAACTGCAGCTAGAAACAGTTATTAGAATAGCGCAGTTACTAAAATACAATAAAAAAATTAGATTACAGGTAATGTGGGGTGGTTACGGGTAATCTGGAGGTGGTTACGGGTAATCTGGAGGTGGTTATGGGTAATCTGCGGTGGTTACAGACAATCTGGGGTGGTTACAGGTAACCTGCTGTGGTTACGGCCAACGTGGGGTGGTTACGGACAATCTGGGTTGGTTACGGATAAACTGAAGTGCTTATATGTAATTTGGGTTGGTTACGGCAATCTGGAGGGGGTCTTTGGCAATTTGGGGTGGTTAGAGGCAACGTGCGGCCGTCAGTGGCAACATGCGGCCGTCAGTGGCAACGTGCGGCCGTCAGTGGCAACGTGCGGTGGTTACGTGTAATCTGGCGTGATTACGGGCAACCTGGGGCGATTAGGGGCAACGTGCAGTGGTTACGGGTAATCTGGTGTGATTACAGGCAACCTGGGGCGGTTAGGGGCAATGTGCGGTGGTTACGTGCAATCTGGCGTGATTACGGGCAATGTGCGGTGGTTACGGGCAATGTGCGGTGGTTACCGGCAACGTGCAGTGGTTACGGGCAACGTGCGGTGGTTAAGTGTAATCTGGCGTGATTATGGGCAACCTGGGGTGGTTACGGGTAATCTGTTGTGATTACATGCAACCTGGGGTGGTTAGAGGCAACGTGTGGTTGTTACGGGCAATCTGGCATGATTACGGGCAACGTGCGGTGGTTACGGGCAATGTGTGGTGGTTACGTGCAATCTGGCGTGATTTCGGCCAACCTGGGGCGGTTATGGGCAACGTGCGGTGGTTACGGGCAACGTGCGGTGGTTACGGGCAATGTGCGGTTGTTACGGGCAATGTGCGGTGGTTAAGTGTAATCTGGCGTGATTACGGGCAACCTGGGGTGGTTACGGGTAATCTGTTGTGATTACATGCAACCTGGAGTGGTTAGGGGCAACGTGCGGTGGTTAGGGGCAACGTGTGGTTGTTACGGGCAATCTGGCATAATTACAGGCAACGTGCGGTGGTTACGGGCAACGTGCGGTGGTTACGGGCAACGTGCGGTGGTTACGGGCAATGTGCGGTGGTTCCGTGCAATCTGGCGTGATTTCGGCCAACCTGGGGCGGTTATGGGCAACGTGCGGTGGTTACGGGCAACGTGCGGTGGTTACGGGCAATGTGCGGTTGTTACGGGCAACGTGCGGTGGTTACGGGCAATGTGCGGTTGTTACAGGCAATGTGTGGTGGTTACGTGCAATCTGGCGTGATTTCGGCCAACCTGGGGCGGTTATGGGCAACGTGCGGTGGTTACGGGTAATCTGGGGGGGTTAGGGGTAATTTGGGAGTAAACTGCAATTATTACTATAATAAAAAGTGTGTGTGTTTTTTTTTTGTGTGTTTGTCACTTTTTGTACTTTACATATTCATTTTCACTATATTACTATGATTACTGTGATATTTTCTATCACAGTAATCATAGTTTAGTGACAGAGACCAAATTGGTCTCTGTCACTTTAAATTTTCAGAGCTGGATGCTTCTGGCGCACATGCGCACATCAGAAGCAGCCAGGACACCGAAGAGGAAGGAGCTCCAGGATCAGGTAACGTATAATGGGAAGGGCGGGTGACTGGGGGACGGGGGTGACTGGGGGGGTGGGGGGCGACTTGGGGGGGGGGGCACGGTGACACTTTTTATCCCCTGTCACCAATGATTTATGGTGACAGGGGATAAAAAGTGCCGGCAGCACTGGGAACAGGCGGTCGGCGGTATATAGTATATACCGCCGATCGCCTGTTCCGGGACCCCACAGGGGGGTCCCCGATCACTGCCCCATGCTCTCCGCTACCTCCGGTGGCGGAGAGCATGGGGCTTTGATCATTCTTTCATTTCCATCCCTGCGAATAAACATCGTTTATTCGCAGGGATGGGGGCGGCCATCTTGGATCTGCTGGCCGCCCGGGGAGGGAGCGGGTTAGTGATCGGGGCACTAGGGGGGCTGATCTGGGGTCTGATTATTACATTTTCATCTCCCCCCACCGTGGATTCACGGTGGGGGGAGATGAAAGCTGTCGGCGGCGCCGGTACCGGAGATTGCCGGTATAATGTTGATATCGGCGATCTCCGGTACCGGCGGCAGTGGAAGGGGGGCCAGGGGACACTGTGACAGTGGCGGCGGGAGGAGGCAACGTCTTGCAGCCTCCTCCCGCCGCCCGATCGGCGGCAAACACCACATCTCCCCCATAGACGCTGCGGTCGCATCGACCGCGGCGTTTATGGGGTTAACTGCCCGGGAGGAGCGCGGCTCCCCTCCGGGCAGAGGCAGCAGGGGGATGTGGTGTGATCCTGCCTCCTCCCGCTGCCCGATCTCACTTACGGGCTGCGGGGGGAGGCAGGAACAACATGACGTTTGGGGAACGTCATGTTGCATTAAGTACCTACTTTACATGACGTTCCCCAAACGTCATTTTGCGGCAAGGGGTTAAATACTCTCCCCCGTTCATCCAGCCCTCTCCGTGGGTAAGGGCGCAGCAGGTTGTTCAGTAAAGGGAAGGCTTGATCCCCTACCATGACGAATGGAGCGGGATGCGTGGTACCCGGAAGAGGAGTGGGAGGAGGTAGAGTCACGTGATCTAACAGTATGCGCCGCCCAAACTCTGATCTCAGTAGCGCCCGGGAGTCCCCAGTACTGCCATAGGAGCCGATGTCGATGGCAAGGAAACGATACGTGGAATCAACAACCGCGATCAGGACCACAGAAAAAAATTTCTTATAATTGAAATACTGTGATCCTGATCGCGGTGGTTGCTTCACACGTATGTGCTTACCATCAACCGCCCCTATACAGTTGGGGAAATTGGCCACAGACTGAAAGCCTGCTGCTGACTGCAACCAAATCTCCCGGGTCGGACTGGGCATCACAATGGGCTGCAAATGCTCCCAGATCACGGCGCACGTGCACCTCACAATTCCAGAGATGGTGGACGTACCAACCCGGAATTGGAGGTGCAACGATACATAACTCTCCCCTGTCGCCAAGAATCTGTGAAAAAAATAAAAAAAAATTTTTATGATTCTATTTCACATTCAGCTACATATTAAATTATTACATATTTTAAGACTATATTAGATTTAACTACAATTACCTGAACTAATATTTCGCATTAAAATAAAGCATCTTCACCTTAACGTTATGAGCAGACGGGCCACAGGAGGGATGGATTTCCGCATGTAGGTGTCCTGTCTCTGGAGATGTGGGCTCAAAATGGAAAGTAAATTATCAAAGGCCTCCATAGGCAGGCGCACGAAGTCCTGGAACTTGTCAGGATGTCTGCAACAAATTAAGAAAAATATTGATCACTAATATTACACACAAACACACATCATAGGAAGATGTCATACGGTTTACAAATGTTGAAATTAACATCAAACGTTGTAAGGATAAACAAAAAACAAAAAATAAATATGGACTTTGGGGGAAACATTTGGGGACAGTAACCTTTACATTTGCAATATTAAATTCAAAGATTTGCCGACTTTGATGTATTCAAATCGACATACCGTCGCAAATCATCATACAGGCAACCAATGTGGCCCCGGGTCTCCCTCCGCACATTGATGGGGTGGACCCAATATCGCCGTCCCACCTCCTGCAGACGGCGCTGCTCTGCGTCTTTTTGCCTCTGAGAAGAATTTTTTAAAAATGACATTTATTATGTTTAAGACATCTCAATTAGTCACAAAATTATGACACAGTTGCATTTAAGGACCTTTGGTCAACAGTACTTAAGGGAGCTTGCATAAACAATACATTTAAATCAATGTTTTACGGATTATAAGCCTAAACAGTTTGTAAGGCTAGTTTTAAATAAGTTACATAAAGCTTGAAAAAAAAAAAAAAAAAAAAAAAAAAAAAAAAAAAAATATATAGACTTACACACAAACGCAGGTAATAATTACGCATCTTCCACAGGATCGAAAGCACCACGAGCTGGTGCTTGCGGCGCAGCCTCATACGCCGGGCTGGCCCATAGGGCGCATTATTAGCGGCATCACACATCTTTGTTTTTTTTTTTTTGGCATTCAAAACACTACTAGCATATGGGCGTACTTCGCGAGTGGGCGGAGATTTTATAGGGATGTGGGTGTGCTTATTTGGCCCGGGGGCAGAATCAGGAATCAAATACATGCTTTTGAGCGGGGCCAAACAAGCCAAGACACATCATGACACTACGGCCGGACTCTTACGATAAGACCGTAAGTGCTTTTCAAATACAGCCGCCAGACCACCCGGAGATGTACGGGACAGAAATTTTAACGGCCGCACTGTTACTACGTGTGAAACCGGCCTTAGGGTAAGTGCACACTGCGGAATAGCAAAGGATAACCCTTTGTGCATTCCGCAGCTGGCACCCGCCGGCAGACTGATGGAGGCGCGCTGTTAGGGCCACGGCGGCGTCCCATGCTCCGGACGGCCGACGCACCCTCTTTCCCACTTCTGCTGCAGCCGGTGTCAATCTGCAGGGACCCGGCGCTGCCGTTCCTTCGGCCCCGGGGGGCGACTCACCTCACCGCGCTCCTGCCCGTCGCTGTGTCGGCCGGCGCGCGCGTCCCCGCCTCCTAGGGCGCGCGCGCTGGCTGTCTCAGATTTAAAGGGGCAGTGCGCTCCTAATTGGCTTGAATGTCAATCACTCCCCTATAAGTTCCAGCCCTGCCCCCTTCCAGGTGTTGGAGCCTCTACATGCTTCCCATAGCGTTTGGCCCAGCTCCCTGTTGTTCCTGATTCCTGTCCGCTACCTGGTCCCTAGTCCTTGTTCCTGATTCCTGTCCGCTACCTGGTCCCTAGTCCTTGTTCCTGATTCCTGTCCGCTACCTGGTCCCTAGTCCTTGTTCCTGATTCCTGTCCGCTACCTGGTCCCCAGTCCTTGTTCCTGGTTCCTGCTCCTCTGTCACACTATCGCTCCTGTTCTCAGTTTGTCACCTGCGGCTACGCTTACAGACCTCTGCCAGCACCATCTTCTGCCTACTGCTCCTGCATCGCCTCGCCTGCTGTCACTAGCAACCAAACCAGGGGTAGCGACCTGGGGGTCGCCTGCCGCAGCAAGCCCATCCCACCTTGCGGCGGGCTCTGGTGAAAACCAGCGGCCCCTTAGACTCCGCTCCCTGGTGCGGTTTTGTGCCATCGCTAGTGTCGGCCCAGTGGATCCACTACTCCAGGCGTTACAGTAGACTCCAACCATGGATCCCGGTGAGGTGCCTGATATCCGTGAAGTAGCCCGAGTGGTCGCCCTACAGGCTCAACAGATCCAGCAACAGTCACAGCTGATCCAACAACTGTCTGCAGCCGTACAGCAGCATACCACAGCTCAGCAGTCATCACCTCCTGCAGCCTCTTCATATTTACTTGGGAGAGCCAGTCGTAGTTTTGGAGGTGACCCCAAGTTGTGCAGAGGATTCCTGACTCAATGCACTATGCATATTCAACTTCTAAGCAGTCAGTTTGCCACCGAGCGCTCTAAAGTGGCTTTCATCATCAGCCTATTGGAAGGTAGAGCTCTGGCCTAGGCCACACCGCTGTGGGACCGTGATGACCCTGTTGCTGCTAATCTCCGAATCTTCCTGGCCGAGTTCCACTCTGTCTTTGAGGAACCTGCCCGTGCGTCTTCGGCTGAGACTGCTCTCCTCAATCTATCTCAAGGAACATCCTCCGTTGGTGATTACGCCATCCAGTTCCGCACCCTGGCTGCAGAACTAGACTGGAATGAGTCCACCCTAATTGCCACCTTTAAAAAGGGCCTGTCCAGTCGAGTAAAAGATGTGCTCGCTACCCGAGACCTTCTTACCTCCTTGAACGAACTCATTCTACTGGCTACCAGAGTCTACACCAGGTTTTCCGAGAGAGAGGAGGAGGTCCGGCAAGAACGGCGTTTGAGTCTGCCCCGTCGCCATCCCCGGCTGGCACCGGTGTTCCACAATCCCGTTGCTCCTATGCCCCAGTCGTCTCCAGAAGTTCCTATGCAGGTGGAACGAGCTCGTCTGACGACTGAGGAGAGGGCCCGTCGAGACTCCAGACTACTGCGCTCATCGACTCTGGTGCTGCTGGTAGGTTCATTTCTGCTTCGTTGGTCCAAAGATGGCGGCTACCCGTGATTCAGCTAGTCCAACCCCGGTCTATCTCTTCGGTCACGGGCGAGATTCTTACCGAAGCTGTGCACTGCCAGACTGCACCTCTAGTCCTCCAGGTGGGCGCCTTACATCAGGAGAGGATCTCCTTCTACGTCTTGCGCCATTCCTCTTCCAACATCCTGCTGGGTCTCCCTTGGCTGCAATTACATACCCCTAAGCTGGACTGGAGAACTGGGGAGGTTCTCAGCTGTCCAAATCGGTGTCTGAGGTCTCCTCAACCCAAGTGCTCTACGAGGTCACCTGCTTACGCCAAGCCTCTATCCGAACTACCGGAGGAATACCAAGACTTCGTTGATGTCTTTTCGGCCAAGGAGGCGGACTCTCTACCACCTCATCGGCCCTATGATTGCCCTATAGACCTTCTTCCAGGAACTTCTCCTCCACGTGGTCGAGTATACCCTCTCTCTGTGCCCGAGACTGAAGCCATGTCCTCCTACATCCGGGAGAACTTACAGAAGGGCTTCATCCATAAATCCACGTCTCCCGCTGGCGCTGGATTTTTCTTTGTGCAGAAGAAGGACGGTTCCCTCCGCCCATGCATAGACTACCGGGGCTTAAATAAGGTGACTGTCAAGAACCGTTATCCTCTTCCGCTAATCCCCGAACTATTCGACCGTGTCCGTGGAGCTAGGATCTTCTCCAAGCTGGATCTCAGGGGAGCGTATAACTTGATCCGTATTCGTGAAGGAGACGAGTGGAAGACCGCTTTCAACACCAGAGATGGGCACTACGAATATCTGGTCATGCCATTCAGCCTATGCAACGCCCCAGCGGTCTTCCAGGAATTTGTGAATAATATATTCCGCGATCTCCTCTATGTCTGCGTCATTGTCTATCTTGACGACATCCTGGTCTTCTCCCACGACCAGCAGACCCACGTGTCCCATGTACGGCAGGTTCTACGAAGACTACGGGCCAACCATTTGTATGCCAAGCTGAAGAAGTGCGTTTTCCATCAGCGCAGCCTGCCGTTTCTTGGATATATTGTCTCCGACCAGGGCCTACAGATGGATCCAGCCAAGCTCTCAGCTGTTCTCCAGTGGCCACGTCCTGTGGGACTTAGAGCTATCCAATGTTTCCTTGGATTTGCCAACTACTATCGGCAGTTCATCCCTCACTTCTCTACCCTGGTCGCACCCATAGTGGCTCTCACCAAGAAGAAGGCGGATCCCAGACGTTGGCCTCCAGAGGCCGAACAAGCCTTCAATAGCCTAAAGTCTGCCTTTGCCTCTGCTCCTGCTCTAGTCCGTCTGGATGTCTCCAAGCCGTTTTCTCTTGAAGTTAATGCATCTTCTGTGGGCGCAGGAGCCATCCTCTCGCAAAGGGACACATCAGGCAAGACCAGAACCTGCGGGTTCTTTTCTAAGACTTTCTCCCCTGCCGAGAGGAACTATACGATTGGAGACCGTGAACTCCTGGCTATTAAGTTGGCACTGGAGGAGTGGCGTCATCTCCTAGAGGGGGCTAGACATCCCGTTAACATCTACACGGACCACAAGAACCTCCTCTACCTCCAATCGGCTCAACGCCTCAATCTCCGGAAGGCCAGGTGGTCCCTCTTCTTCTCACGGTTCAACTTTACTATTCATTTACGTCTAGCCGAGAAGAATATAAAGGCCAATGCATTATCCCGAGCATCCGATGTCATGGGGCAAGAGGAATCCCCTCGTCACATAATACCTCCCGATTGCCTAGTACCAGTTGCCACTTCTACTCTGCAGAGACTGCCTCCCGGTAAGACTTATGTGCGCCCCGCACTCTGAAAACGCATCTTGAAGTGGGGTCATTCCTCTTTGGTGGCCGGGCATCCGGGAGCTCAAAAGACCGGGCAATTGATCTCCCGTCACTACTGGTGGCCCAATCTCCTTCAGGATGTCAAGGACTTTGTGGCTTCCTGCGCAGTCTGTGCCAGGAACAAGTCACCCCGTCAAAGACCTGCCGGCCTACTTTTGCCCTTGCCAGTCCCGGACCGTCCCTGGCACCAGGGCCGGCCTTTGGGGTGTGCGACCTGTGCGCTTGCACAGGGCGCCTCACTCCCGGCCAGCTAGGGGGCGCTCTGGCAGACAGAGAGCTGCTCTGCACATCTATGGAAGTTAGATGTGCTGCCTGTGTGCCGGGGCGCCCCCCCCCAGCTTGCCGCCTGCCTCTTCCATGCAGCAGAGGTGAAGAACGCTGAGGGAGAAGCAGAGAGGGAGAACTGGGACCGAGGAGGAGGCACAGACAGAGACAGCAGCTGCACGGGGGAGGGCAGACACACAGGAAGTGCTGCAGGAGACACGGTCCTCCCGGGAACAGGCAGGTGAGAGCTGTGGTGCTGCTGGTACAGAACACAATCACCAGCACTGAGGAGAGGAGAAGGGCTGTAACCCGGGAATGCTGCTTTTAGCTGGGGGGAAAGGTGAGCGCTGTGCTTCCTGTACATAAAGAATGACTGCAGCTGTACACACCACACACTGGCATGTATACACTGAGGGGGCAGCCATAGTGTGTGATGAGGAGCCCTGTATACACTGAGGGGGCAGCCATAGTGTGTGATGAGGAGCCCTGTATACACTGAGGGGGCAGCCATAGTGTGTGATGAGGAGCCCTGTATACACTGGAGGCTGCCATAGTGTGTGATGAGGAGCCCTGTATACACTGAGGAGGCTGCCATAGTGTGTGATGAGGAGCCCTGTATACACTGAGGGGGCTGCCATAGTGTGTGATGAGGAGCCCTGTATACACCGAGGAGGCTGCCATAGTGTGTGATGAGGAGCCCTGTATACACTGGAGGCTGCCATAGTGTGTGATGAGGAGCCCTGTATACACTGAGGAGGCTGCCATAGTGTGTGATGAGGAGCCCTGTATACACTGAGGGGGCTGCTATAGTGTGTGATGAGGAGCCCTGTATACACTGAGGAGCAGGACCGGACTGGTAATCTGGCAAGCCGGGCAAATGCCCGCTGGGCTGGCCGGATTACCAGTCCGTGGGCCTCCAGGGTTGCACAATAAAAAAAAAATCACCGATGCGGCCCGCTCCTCCCACCGCGCAGCCCGCTCCTCTCCTCCCGGCCCGCTCTTTCCACCGCAGCCTGTCCCGTCCTGGCCCGCTCCTTCCACCGCAGCCTGCCCCTGCTCCTGGCGTGCTCATCCAATCAACTTGGAGCAGGAGCGTGGGGCCGCTGCGGCTGGCTGTGGCGCACGCGTTGTACATGCACAACAGCCAGTCGCAGCGGCCCCACGCTCCTGTTCCACATTGATTGGTTGAGCACGCCAGGAGCAGGGGCGGGCTGCGGTGAAAGGAGCGGGCCAGGACGGGACAAGCTGCGGAGGAAGGAGCGGGCCTCACGGAAAAAAGCGGGCTGCGGTGGGAGGAACGGGCCGCACGGAAAAAAGTGGGCTGCGGTGGAAGGAGCAGGCCACGGAGGGGTGAGGTGGCAGAAGCGCTGATTCGGACAGGCGGGGGGAGGCGGTGGCAGGGGCGGGATTGTCAGGTGGAGGAGTGGAGAGGGGAGGGGGGATTTGTCAGGTGGGAGAGTGTGAGTGTGTGGGGGGGATTTGTCAGGTGGCATAGTGTGTGTGTGGGGGGGATTTGTCAGGTGGGATAGTGTGTGTGTGTGTGTGTGGGGGGGGATTTGTCAGGTGGGATAGTGTGAGTGTGTGGGGGGATTTGTCAGGTGGGGTAGTGTGAGCGTGTGTAGGGGATTTGTCAGGTGGGGTAGTGTGTGAGTGTGGTGGGTCATGTGGGGTAGTGTGTGAGTGTGTGTGGAGTGTCAGGTGGGGTAGTGAGTGTGGGGGGGATTTGTCAGGTGGGCTAATGTGTGAGTGTGTGTGTGTGTGGGGGGTCAGGTAGGGTAGTGTGTAAGTGTGGGGGGGGGATCTTAATTAGTGTGCCCCTGTCAGCGGCCGCCCCTCCGAAACATCATGCTCAGACTGACGATAGTGCCGCCCACCCACAGCCCACGGGACCGCAAGTTTATTGGGAGGATACGGCCTGCGAGGAGATCAGAAGAGAGAAGGACCCGCTGTATTTCAGAATAAGGTGAGTATAATGTTTTTGTTTGTATTTGGCAATGCAGGGTGGGGGGGGAAATGGGGGCTGTATTATGGAGCAGAGCACAGGGGGATTACTGTGGGGGTGCAGCATGGGTGGATTACTATGGGGGTGCAGCACGGGGGGATTACTATGGGGGTGCAGAACAGGGGGAGTACTATGGGGACAGCACAGGGGGGATAACTACTATGGGACAGAGCACAGGGGGGATTATTACTATTGGGGCACTGCACAGGTGGCCTTATTATTATATCGGAGCACAGCAGGGGATTCTAGTGTGTGTGTGTAGGGGGGGGGGGGTCAGGTGGGGTAAGTAGTGTGTAGGACTAGGACTACAAAGCCATCAGCAAAACCATGCAGCACCAGAAGTCACACTGATGCCTGATAGAGAAAAGACACGCGCTGCCGGGAGAGGAGCTGCAGGAACGGGTCATAGGAGAGTTGTTGTTTGTTTGTTTTTTTCTCTGGTGGGGGCACTGTGGGGGGGACACTAGTAATTGGAGCATAGAGGGGCTTTAATCAAATATATGGGGCACAGATCGGACTTGAAGTGAAAAATATGGGAGATAGAAGAAGGATGTAAATATACACGTGGTGTAAACTGCCCACAGCAACCAATCACAGCTCCTCTTATATTTTACCAGAGCTGGAAGCTGAGCTGTGATTGGTTGCTGTGGGCAGTTTACACCAGGTGTATATTTACACCCTTTCATAAATCTTCCCCTAAGCGTTTACTGTGCAAGAAAGAGGCAGATCAGCTAGGACAGGTGTGTGTGAGAGCCGGTGATGCAGCACATCGCACTCACATTGTCACACAGTGTGGCTCCTGGCAGTGTCACTCTGGTTGTGTCCCCTCTGTGTTACCTGGAGGAGGTGCACACTATAGAGAATGGAGGAGTACGGAGGGGGTGCACACTATAGAGAATGGAGGAGTACGGAGGGGGTGCACACTATAGAGAATGGAGGAGTACAAGGGGGTGCACACTATAGAGAATGGAGGAGTACAGAGGGGGTGCACACTATAGAGAATGGAGGAGTACGGAGGTGGTGCACACTATAGAGAATGGAGGAGTACGGAGGTGGTGCACACTATAGAGAATGGAGGAGTACGGAGGAGGTGCACTCGAGAGATTGGAGGTTGAGGGGATTGAGCTGTGTGGGGAGAGGCAGTCTTGGATCTGTGTTTCCTTTGGTGTTTGCAGTATAAGTTAATGTGGCCTGGGGTCTGAAGTTACATGTTGGGGTATGCATTTTAGGCCTGTGTCATACATTTTTTTGGGGTCCAGGTTATGAATTTATTTCAGCGTCTGTGAATTCCATTTAGTCAGCAGTCTGAGATAATTTATTTAGGCGTCGGATAGGGGAACAGCACAATGACAGGAGTGGGGAAAGATCCTCTGTAATGGCTCTGTATTCTACCTGTGACTGTCTGACCACTGCTGTATACTCTCAGCATCTGTGTACACCTGCTATGGGATATCACTGCTGTATACTCTTCTATAGTCTGCAGGGAGTAATACTTCACATATGTAAGAAAATAATGTGACAGTAGTAAAGCTAAAAAAAATTCTGCTCAACATAGTGCAATAGGTGTGTGGGGAATATATATGTGGGCTGGTGGGGTTTGTGTGCCAGGGCTGCTTTTCAGCCCCAGTCCGGCCCTGCTGAGGAGGCTGCCATAGTGTGTGATGAGGAGCCCTGTATACACTGAGGAGGCTGCCATAGTGTGTGATGAGGAGCCCTGTATACACTGGAGGCTGCCATAGTGTGTGATTTAGAGCCCTGTATACACTGGAGGCTGCCATAGTGTGTGATGAGGAGCCCTGTATACACTGAGGAGGCTGCCATAGTGTGTGATGAGGAGCCCTGTATACACTGAGGAGGCTGCCATAGTGTGTGATGAGGAGCCCTGTATACACTGAGGAGGCTGTCATAGTGTGTGATGAGGAGCCCTGTATACACTGAGGAGGCAGCCATAGTGTGTGATGAGGAGCCCTGTATACACTGAGGAGGCTGCCATAGTGTGTGATGAGGAGGCCTGTATACACTGAGGAGGCTGCCATAGTGTGTGATGAGGAGCCCTGTATACACTGGAGGCTGCTATAGTGTGTGATGAGGAGCCCTAGTGTGTACATAGCTCTGTCATGTGTCTGTCTGAGTTTGTGTACATAGCTCTGTCATGTGTCTGTCTGAGTTTGTGTACATAGCTCTGTCATGTGTCTGTCTGAGTTTGTGTACATAGCTCTGTCATGTGTCTGTCTGAGTTTGTGTACATAGCTCTGTCATGTGTCTGTCTGAGTTTGTGTACATAGCTCTGTCATGTGTCTGTCTGAGTTTGTGTACATAGCTCTGTCATGTGTCTGTCTGAGTTTGTGTACATAGCTCTGTCGTGTGTGTGTACATAGCTCTGTCATGTGTGTGTACATAGCTCTGTCGTGTGTGTGTGTGTGTGTGTGTACATAGCTCTGTCATGTGTGTGTGTGTGTACATAGCTCTGTCATGTGTCTGTGTGTGTGTGTACATAGGTCTGTCGTGTGTGTGTGTATCCATTTCGGCTGGATAAAGGATGTCAACTTATTTGCTAGGAAACTAGCTCTTTATAAGTGGCATCGTACCAGAGAAAGAAACACAGACTTGACAGGTGAGCGGGAGAGTCAAGCCATTAGAACGTTGGAGGAATTATTACGGGAGAATGCTGAAGGAGCAGGAATACCAGACACAGGCCTGTGTCCGAGATCCAAATTCACCCCTAGCATTGCTCAATATTCACATAGCATTGCTCAATATTCTCTTAGTCCCTAAGGACTAAGAGAGAAAAAATTCATTCTAATCTGAAATATGATGAGCAAGTTGCATTAGAGGAGTTACGGAATAATCAAAAACTAATAATAAAACCATCCGATAAGGGTGGAAACATAGTCCTTCTGGATAGAAGTGACTATGTGTTGATGGTAAAAACACTCTTTGATGACAGAACGACGTATAACATACTGGATGTGGACCCTACGAATCGATTTCTAGGTGAACTTAAAATCATTTTGGACAAAGCCAAGGCTCTCAAACTTCAGTGATGGTAAATACCAATACATATGGAATCCTACACCCACTACAGCTACTTTCTGTGCCCTTCCCAAGGTGCATAAATCTATTCCCCCACTTAAAGGTCGCCCCATTGTGTCAGGCAATGATTGCCTAACACAGGGGGCAAGCACATATGTTGACAAAATTTTTAATTCTTTTGTTTCGGCACTTCCTTCATTTCTAAGGGACACGAAGGACACAGTACGGAAGATCACGGATATCACAGTCACTCCGACAACACATCTAGCTAGTCTAGATGTGGAGTCCTTATATACGAATATCAAACATCACTTAGGTTTACAGGCAGTATCATACTTTTTGAACACTAGGAGTCGGCATCTTCAGGAACACAATACATTCACTCTCACTCTTTTGGAATATGTTCTCACACATAATTTTTTTCTTTTTGATCACCGGTTTTATCACCAAGTTAAAGGGACAGCCATGGGGAGCACATGTGCACCTACTTATGCGAATTTATTTTTAGGGTGGTGGGAGGCTGAACACGTTTTCAACGAGGATTTACTTTTTTTCACGAGTCACATTTTATTTTGGGGTAGATTTATTGACGATATTTAGATTTTTTGGGATGGGGAAAGAGACACTTTTGAGAGTTTTGTACAGATCCTAAATAATAATGATATTGGAATGTATTTCACTCATGAATTTCAAGATCGGGAGATCAACTTTCTTGATCTAACCATTCGGATAGATTCTGACCTCAATATACAAACTGATATTTTCAGAAAGAGTACATCAACTAATAATTTTTTACATTGGCAAAGCTGGCATCCAGAACCACTGAAAAGGGGGATCCCTATAGGGCAGTTTTTACGAGCAAAAAGAAACTGCTCAGAATCAGCCTCATTCCTGAAGGAGTGTGAGAATCTCTCGCACCGTTTCAAAGAGAGAGGCTACCCCCGTAAACCCATCAAGAGAGCCTTCCAGAGAGCTCAGAATGAAAACAGAGGAAGTCTCCTTGAAGATAAATTTCCAACTGGACTAACAACAGAAGAAAAGAAAATTAGGTGCATCGGCACATACGATGCCAATGCATTGTCTATTATGATGATTTTACGTCGACACTGGAAGATTTTGTTGGGAGATCAAGATCTCCAAAAGGTAGTAGGGCCAAGACCAACTGTGACCTATAGGCGAGGACAAAATTTACGGGATATTCTGGTCCATAGCCATTATGAGGAAGAGAGGAAGGAGTCCTGGTTGAGATCCAGTGTGGTAGGCTCACACCCCTGTGGAAGATGTCAACTATGTAGATTTGTACCAACATACAAGACATTTCAAAACCCTGTTGACCTCAGGGTTTATCAAATTAGACAATTTATTAATTGTAGGTCCAGGGGGGTTATTTATCTCGCCAGGTGTAGTTGTCCGAAGGTATATGTAGGGAAGACCTCACAGGAATTTTGGAGACGGAATTCTAAACATTTGAGTACTATCAGGAATGAGGAAGATACACCGATATCCAGACATGTGAGGACTTTCCATGGAGGTAAATGCGAAGAAATACAATTTATAGGCATCTCCCAACCGAAGTTGGGACCAAGGAAGGGATGCCTGGATAGATTGTTACTACGTGAAGAGGCTAAGTGGATTCATAGACTCTCTAGTATGAGTCCACAGGGACTCAACGAGGGGTTTTCTTTTTTGGCTTTTTTGTAACTATATTTTGCACTGCATTTTCTGTCCCCTAAAAGACAATATGTCCCCAATCTCGGATAGAATTACATAAAAATTATATAATAATTACATAACATAAAAGAATAGCCATTCCCTAGCGTTATAAGTTAGAGTAAATAGTAGTAGGTGTATACACAAGTTTCTTTCTTTATTTATTTATTTACACTGGTTTCTTATGGCCTCTTACACTCTCTCGGATACCGTTAAAAGAAAGAAAAGAGGGAATAGAAAGGAAAAAGAAAAAGAAAAAGGACTGAACCTCTTAATTATGGACATATAATATGGGTAAAAGTCCGGATCACCATAGTAACGGAACGCTAGCTGAGCGCACATGCGCAGATGAGATCTGCTGGCACCATCATAGACCCGATCATGTGACCGAGTCAGGTGACCGGTGAGTGATGCGGGGGAGGAGCTGATTGTGGCGACCGGATCAGCTGATGGGATTGCAGAGTGCGATCCGCAGACGCATCGTGATGACGATTCGTGATGGGGACCCATCACGAACACCCATTACGAATACGCTATGGTAAGGGGAGGAGCTGAGTGGAATGGCGATTTCATGTTTCTTATCGGCGTCTGACGTGTTTCATGACTACTGGTTAAGAGGCCGATGTGGGAATATCCTAGGATATCCCCAGTAGATGATTGGTTAGGTTGACAATTAATACATGATGTCATAACCGGGGCATATAAATATGAGTGGAAAAGGGGCGCCGCTTAGCCATAAGCCCACCTCCTGATGACACCCGAGTGAGGGTGAAACTAGTTGAGGGGCTATGCGTTGGTGTTTTAATGTGCGCACTCTATTGCCTTTCTATACAAAATAGACAGATAGATAGTATGCTTAATAGCGAGTAGTCTGCAGCTACCTAGCTAGTGTATATACCCCAAGTGGGGATTACATGAGATAAAGGCAACATGAGTGTGTGTTTTTTAATTGCACTATGGATTTTATTTGATTGAGCCAATAAAAGTTATATTTTATTAGTGGGAATCCTATCTGATGTGCTCTGGGCTTTTGGCCCTGTATTTTGTGGTGGACTGTACATAGCTCTGTCATGTGTCTGTGTACATAGGTCTGTCATGTGTGTGTGTGTGCGTGTGTGTGTGTGTACATAGCTCTGTCATGTGTCTGTGTGTACATAGGTCTGTCATGTGCGTGTGTGTGTGTACATAGCTCTGTCATGTGTCTGTGTGTGTGTGTGTGTGTACATAGCTCTGTCATGTGTCTGTGTGTGTGTGTGTGTACAAAGCTCTGTCTTGTGTATGTGTCTGTCTGAGTGTCTGAGTTTGGGGAGCTGGGTGTGGTAGTTGTGTGGAGGGCTGGGGGTGGTAGTTGTGTGTATGGCTGGGGGGTAGTTTGGTGAATGGATCTGGGGGTAGTTGTGTGTATGGCTGGGGGGTAGTTTGGTGAATGGATCTGGGGGTAGTTGTGTGTATGGCCAGGGGGGTTGGTTGTTGTAGATGTGTGAATGGTGGAGGGGTAGTTGCATGTATGGCGGGGGGTAGGGTAGTTGTGTGAATGGCTGGGGGTAGTTGTGTGTATGGTCGGGTCATGGGTGTTGTCTGGAGGGCTTGGAGGCTGAAGGAGCTTTATGTTACCTTTAAAGGTGTGTGTGTTTGGGGGGGCGCCGAAAAAAAGGTTTGCACAGGGCGCCATTTACCCTAAGGCCGGCCCTGCCTGGCACCACATAGGGATGGACTTCATCACGGACCTACCTCCATCCGCGGGCAATACAGTCATTTGGGTGGTGACTGACCGCTTCTCTAAAATGGCTCACTTCGTGGCCCTTCCTGGACTACCCTCTGCTCCCCGTCTGGCTCAGTTGTTCTTCCGACACATCTTCCGCCTGCATGGACTTCCTCTTCACATTGTGTCCGACCGAGGCTCTCAATTTGTCTCCAAGTTTTGGCGTGCCCTCTGCTCGCAGCTCCAAGTGAAGCTGGACTTCTCATCTGCCTATCATCCCCAGACCAACGGGCAAGTGGAGAGAGTCAATCAGATCCTGGGTAACTACCTACGTCATTTTGTTTCCAGCCGCCAAGACAACTGGTCCGATCTACTTCCATGGGCAGAGTTTTCTTATAACCATCTGGACTCGAGTTCCACAGGCAAGTCTCCTTTCTATGTGGTCTACGGGCATCACCCTCGTCCTCCTCTGCCTCTCTCTCCATCATCTGAGGTTCCTGCCGTGGAGGAATTGATCTCTGACCTTCAGTCGATCTGGGAACAGACTCGACAGTCCTTACTCAAAGCCTCTGAACGCATGAAGGACCAGGCAAATAAGAAGAGGAGACCTGCCACAAACTTTCTCCCAGGTGACAAAGTCTGGCTCTCGGCCAAGTATGTCCGTCTCAAGATTCCCAGCTACAAGTTGGGTCCTCGATTTCTTGGTCCTTTCTCAGTGCTAAAACGCATTAACCCAGTCACCTACAAACTCCGTCTACCTCCTACTATGCGAATCCCGAACTCCTTCCATGTCTCCCTCTTGAAGCCAGTGGTCCTCAACCGATTCTCCAGTAAAGCTTCGTCCTCCACTCCAGAAGCCGTCTCTGACGACGTATACATTTTTGAAGACATCCTAGTGATGAAAATTGTCAAAGGAAGACGTTTCTTCCTAGTGGACTGGAGAGGTTTTGGTCCTGAGGAGAGATCCTGGGAACCCGAATCTAATATCCTGGATCGGGATCTCATCAAGGAATTCTTGCAGACCAGAAAGAGGGGGAGGCCAAAGGGGGGGGGTACTGTTAGGGCCACGGCGGCGTCCCGTGCTCCGGACCGCCACCGCACCCTCTCTCCCACTTCTGCAGCAGCCGGTGTCCATATGCAGGGACCCGGCACTATGTTGCTTCGGCCCCGGGGGGCGCCTCACCTCACCGCGCTCCTGCCCGTCGCTGTGCCGGCCGGCGCGCGCGTCCCCTGTCTCAGATTTAAAGGGGCAGTGCGCTCCTAATTGGCTTGAATGTCAATCACTCCCCTATAAGTTCCAGCCCTGCCCCCTTCCAGGTGTTGGAGCCTCTACATGCTTCCCATAGCGTTTGGCCCAGCTCCCTGTTGTTCCTGATTCCTGTCCACTACCTGGTCCCTAGTCCTTGTTCCTGATTCCTGTCCGCTACCTGGTCCCTGGTCCTTGTTCCTGATTCCTGTCCGCTACCTGGTCCCCAGTCCTTGTTCCTGGTTCCTGCTCCTCTGTCACACTATCGCTCCTGTGTTCAGCCTGTCACCTGCGGCTACGCCTACAGACCTCTGCCAGCACCATCTCCTGCCTACTGCTCCTGCCTCGCCTCGCCTGCTGTCACTAGCAACCAAACCAGGGGTAGCGACCTGGGGGTCGCCTGCCGCAGCAAGCCCATCCCGCCTTGCGGCGGGCTCTGGTGAAAACCAGCGGCCCCTTAGACTCCGCTCCCTGGTGCGGTTTTGTGCCATCACTAGTGTCGGCCCAGTGGATCCACTACTCCAGGTGTTACACGCGCGTCTCCACCCGTGTCATAGACTCCATTCTATGCGCAGGCGGATTCCGTCGTCCGTCCAAAGAGTGAACACGAGTGTATGAAGGAAGGGACACCCCAATCCAGCCCCCAGATTACCCCCCCCCCATCCTTGGAGTTAGTGGGAAGATCGTTTGGGAACTGATCTTCCCACTGCTGGATAAAGGTTACCACCTGTACGGAGATAACTTTTATACCAGCACCCCCTCTTCCGGGTCCCTCGCTGCACGAGCTACTGTAGCTTGCAGCACGATCCGAACATATCAGAAGCAGTAATAAAGCCCTAATATTTAGCAGCCATGGAGCGGACCCAGCGCTACTGGATATGAAGGACCCCATATCGCACTAGGGCAACATTTTCCAGGTGACGTCCCGCACACTGGAAGATTGGAGACCCCAGAAGAAGTGCAGAGTGTGCCGTAACAGGGGGATCAGGAAGGACACCATTTTCCACTGGGACACCTGTCCTGATCACCCCTGCCTCTGCATACAGGATCAACACAGGTTGAATTTGATGAACACCTGTCCTTTTTAACCTTATAAACTAATAATTGTCCTGATACCCCCAAATAAATAAAAAATTGTCCCCAGCTAAATAGGTATGGCCGCCATTCCCATTAGAGGCTTGCCATGTTGCAATTACAAAGCCTCTGTGCGGCCAGGACAGTAGAAACCCTCCAAAAGTGACCCCATTCTGGAAACTACACCCCATAAGGAATCTAACAAGGGGGGCAGCGGGGATATGGCCCCCTGGTGACGTGCAGATTTGTGCCGTGAAAATGAAAAAAATAGCATTTTGTATTTTCACACAACATATTTTACATATGTGCCCGTCACCCGTGTGGTCCATATGCTCACTGCACCCCTTGTTAGATTCCTTATGGGGTGTAGTTTCCAGAATGGGGTCACTTGTGGGGGGTTTCTACTGTCCTGTCAGCACAGGAGCTTTGTAATTGCGACATGGCCTCCATCCTACATTCCAGCCTCTAAATGGCGCTCTGTCCTTTTGGTGGCTTGCCCTCTGCCCATATGGCACATTATGTCCACATGCGGGGTATGTTTGCACTCAGGGGAAATTACCCTACACGTTTTGCATTCATTTCATTTTTTAACCCCTTGTGGAAATGGAAAGAATCAAGACTAGATCAACATTTAGTGTAATTTTTTTTTAATTTTTACACTAAATCATTGATCTTATCTTGATTTTTTCATTTTAACAAGGGGTTAAAAGATTAAAAAAAACACTATATGTGTAGAGCAATTTCCCCTGAGTATGGAAATACCCCACATGTGGACATAAAGCGCCAGGTGGGTGCAGGATAAGCCTCCGCAGGGAGGGAACGCTATTTGGTTTTTGGAGACTGGATTTGGCTGGAATGGAATTCGAGGGCTTTGTTGCATTTAAAAGGCCCCTATATTGCCAAGACAGTTTAAACCCCTCACAAGTGACCCCATTATGAAAACTACACCCCTCAGCGAATGTAGCAAGGGGTGTAGTGAGCATATGGACCCCACTGGTGATGGGCACAAATGTGGAACAATGTGACGTGAAAATGAAATACTACATTTTTTACACTATAATGTTGGTCTAGCCTTGACTTTTTCATTTTCACAAGTGGTTAAAAGATAAAAAAAAAACACAGAATATGTGTAGAGCAATTCCCCCTGAGTCCGTAAATACCCCATATGTGGACATAAAGCGCCATGTGGGTGCAGGGCAAGCCTCCAAAGGGAAGGAGTGCCATTTGGATTTTGGAGGCTGGATTTGGCTAGAATGGATGATGAATGCCATGTCGCATTTACAGAGCCCTTGTGCTGCCAAAACACTAGAAACCCCCCACAAGTGACCCCATTCTGGAATTTACACCTCTCAAGGAACCTAACAAGGGGTTCAGTGAGGATATGTGACAGGCACATTTGTGCCATGAAAGTGAAAAAATTTAACTTTTCACTTTCTCGTCACACTGTTCCACATTTGTGCCCGTCATCAGTGGGGTCCATATGCTCACTGCACCCCTTGTTAGATTCCTTGAGGGTTCCAGAATGGGGTCACTTGTGGGGGGTTTCAAGTGTTTTGGCAGCACGAGGGCTCTGTAAATGTGACATGGCCCATGAAATCCATTCCAGTGAAATCCAGCTTCCTAAAGCCAATTGTCGCTCCTTCCCTTTGGAGGCTCGTCCTGCGCACGCTTGGCACTTTATGTCCACATGTGGGGTATTTCCGTACTTGGGAGAAACTGCGCTACACGTTTGCTGTTTTTTTTCTCCTCTTATCCCTTTGTTAAAATGAACAATTGAAGGCTAGAACAACGTTTTAGTGTAAAAAAAAAATATATATATATTTTTTTCACACCACATTGTTCTGAAAATCTGTGAAGCACCTGTGGGGTCCAAATGCTCACCGCACCCCTTGTTACATTCCTCAAGGGGTGTAGTTTTCTAAATGGTGTTCCTTTAGGGGTGTTTTTTATGTTTTGGCACCCCAGAGCCTCTGCCAGCCTGAAGTGGTACAGTCAAAAATGACCAAATATAACGGAGGCATTGAAATTCACTAGGTGCTCCTTTATATCTGAGGCTTGTGGTTGCGTCAAATAACGTAATAGGGCACATATGGGGTATTTCTATAAACTGCAGAGACAGGACAATAAGTATTGGGGTGCATTTCTCTGGTAATAGGTTTATAATTATGAAAGATATTGGATTACAATAAAATCTCTGCACAGAAAATTAAAATTTTCAAATTTCTTACACACTTAGCTTTTTATCTCTGTGACTCCCCTAAAGGGTTAAAAAAAACTTTCTGGATGTGCTTTTGCAGAGTTTGGGGGGTGCAGTTTCTGAAATGGGGTGCTTTGTGGGGCTTTCTAACATACAGTCCCCTCAAATACACTTTAAACAGGTCCCTAAAAAAATCTGATTTTGAAATTTTACTGAAAATTTGGAAATTTGCTGCTAATGTTTTAAGCTTTCTAGTGTCTAAAAATCAGCCGGATAGGTAAAAGCATCCCAAAGTTATTAATGAATAAAGTGACATAGGTCATATTCATAAAATTTGCCTCGGTCCTTAAGGCCATTTTAGGCCCGGTCCTTAAGGGGTTAAGGAAGCGCAGCAACACTAGGTTGAAGACATGGGCCAGGCATGGTACATGTGTGAGGCTGCCGAGTTGCAGTGCCGCCACCAGGTTCCGCCCCTTGTCACATGCAACCAAGCTCACTGCTAATTACACACGAACCCGGGTGCTGACAGCTAACTGGCTAGGCCAGCTGTCAGTCAACATCAAGGTTACACCTGATGCCTCTCGACCGGGGGTGGTTAGACAAAAAATTTAATAAATAAATAAAACAGCTGACTGGTTGACGGGGGCGCGAACGGCGGGCCCCCAGCAACCAGTCCCGCTCCTCCGCAGACATAGTATGACGTCAGAGCATGGCAGTGAGAACACAGAGAACAATTAAAAGTAAGTGAGGAAGCTATTGAGCCTCCCAAAAATTAGGCCAGACACAGCATGGCATTGAGCACACATAGAACCATTAAAAGTGAGTGAGGAAGCTATTGAGCCTCCCAAAAATTAGGCCAGACACAGCACGGCATTAGGCACACAAAGAACCATTAAAAGTGAGTAAGGAAGCTAGTGAGTCTCCCAAAAATTAGGCCAGACACTGCATGGCATTGAGCACACATAGAACCATTAATAGTGAGTGAGGAAGCTAGTGAGCCTCCCAAAAATTAGGCCAGACACTGCATGGCATTGAGCACACAGAGAACCATTAAGGCTGGGTTCACACTACGTATATTTCAGTCAGTATTGTGGTCCTCATATTGCAACCAAAACCAGGAGTGGATTGAAAACACAGAAAGGCTCTGTTCATACAATGTTGAAATTGAGTGGATGGCCGCCATATAACAGTAAATAACTGCCATTATTTCAATATAACAGCCGTTGTTTTAAAAATACCAGCAAATATTTGCCATCAAATGACGGCCATCCCCTCAATTTCATCATTGTGTGAACAGAGCCTTTCTGTGTATTCAATCCACTCCTGGTTTTGGTTGCAACATGAGGACCACAATACTGACTAAAATATACGTAGTGTAAACCCATTAAAGTGAGTGAGGAAGCAAGTGAGCCCACCCAAAAATTGGAGTCCAGGGGCTGGGATATTTAGTGGACATGAACCCGGATGCTGACAGCTAACTGGCTAGGCCAGCTGTCAGTCACCAATCAAGGGTACACCTGATGCCTCTCGACCGGGGGTGGTGAGGCCCCGGCCACGGCTAGACCTAAAAAAGAAAAAGAAAACAGCTGGCTGGTTGGCGGGGGCGCGATCGGTGGGCCCCCCGGCAACCAGTCTCGCTCCTCCGCAGACGTAGTGTGACGTCAGAGCATGGAAGTGAGGACACAGAGAGCCTCTTGATAAAGCGAGCAGCGAAACGTGCGTTGAGACTCACCTGGTATGGGGTTACTTTGTACCTATGGGTGAATGGGTATGGTGAGGTGCATGGACTGCAGAGTACTACTTTACTACTTTATGCATGTGTCTCACTAATATATTTATTATTGCTATTTATTGTGATTAGCTCTGAGCACTTGCACTTTATTTACCTCTTGCAGTCCGTTAACCAGTTACTTATGAGTTATTTATTTTGAGTGCTATACATGTATGATCTGATATTCTATTTTGAGTACCAAATTTTGGTTTGTACAATTATGTATTTATGCTATATTTTCAGCACTAGGACTGTATAGTTATACACCAACTATCCCACACTCAGCTGGTACCGAGTTCCCTTCTTTTTTGTGTTTTTGTTTTTAATAGGTGTTTTTAATATTGGATGTAGTGTCAATAAAGTATAATATTTAACCATATTTTCTTGCATTTATTGTGGGTAGTGAACTTTATAGGTGTTGTTCAGTTAAGTTTTTTGGGTTTCACCCCCAAGGATGATTCTACATATTTAGTCACTTTCTGGGACTTGTAGGTGTTGTGAGACACTGAAGGGATTAATCCTGGATGGTCGCTATGTTTCGCTTGGGTTCAGCTATTACACCTACTAGGACTGAGGGAAGTTCATGTCTCACTATCTGAGACATGGAAAAACCAGAGATGTGATGTGATCTCCAGCAAAGGTAGCTGCTGGGGATGTATTGATAAAATGTGTTTGGGCTTGGTTTTTAGGAATGTATGGCAGGCTTGGTAGTGGGGCTGTCCATTCCACTTCCTCCACTCCAGATATTGTTTGGCATCAGACGCCACAGGTGCTGAGGCTGAATCATCAGCAGCTTGATAGTTTTGCAGAGCCATGGACAGAGAGGCTGGGTGCAGCTGAGAGTGCTGGAAGGCTGCAGCCTCAGGAGAAACCATATACCTGACCAAGGTAAAATACTGGACTGTATACAATATGTTATGTTCGTGCAACTGCAGCTAGTCGTAGCGTATAGACAGGGCCGTCTTCTGTTTAGTTAGTGTGGACAAGCAGAGTTTATTTTTGTGTTATGCCTAAAGCCAAGGCTGTTTATTTGTTTTCTTGTATTGGATAATAAACGCAGGCAAAGCCTGTACTTGGACTTTATGCGTTTGAGCCTGTTGACTGCTGTTCACACTGCAATCCTGCACTCTACTGAGCAAATCCTTCCACAGTGTATTAAAAAAGATAGTTTAATAAATGCTGCCAACGTAAAGTAGACATGTTGCTAATGCTATTTAATATACAATTTATGTGGCATAACAATTTTCTGTATAAGCAGAAAAGTTTCAAAATTGGAAAAATGCAATTTTTCATGTTATTTTGGATTTTTTCAAAAAGATGAATACCATCTGGAAGGTGGAATTCCACTTCGTGGGCACGTCGCACAGCAGTTTGTGAGCCGGCAGTTGCAAGCGCCTTTGCACTGCCCTAAGGGTGGCAGCATCCGTGGTTGACTTGCGGAAATGCACACAGATGTGCCGCACCTTGGTGAGCAAGTCAGCCAAATTGGGGTAGGTCTTAAGCAACCTACCCCAATTTGGGCCAGGCATTGTACATGTGTGGGGCTGCCGAGTTGCAGAGCCGCCACCAGGTTTTGCTCGTTGTCACACACAACCATGCCTGGTTTGAGGCTCCGTGGCGCGAGCCAAAAATCTGACTGCGCCGTGATGCCCTGCAACAGCTCCTGGACCGTGTGCCTCTTGTCGCCTAAGCTCAAAAGTGGAGGCGACATGGAGGGAAATAGGAGGAGGAGGAGAAAGAGGTGTACAACTCATGACAGACTGTGACTAAGGTAGGCCCCGCAATCCTCAGTGTGGGCAGCACATGAGCGGAACCAGGGTCAGACTCTGTCCCAGCCTCCACCAAGTTGACCCCATGTGCCATCAAGGAGATATAGTGTTCCTGCCCGCCAGCACTTTTCCACGTGTCCGTGGTTAGGTGGACCTTGTTGCTGACCGCGTTGGTCATGGCACAGATGATGATATCCGACACGTGCTGGTGTAGGGATGGGACGGCACACTGTGAAAGTAGTGGCGGCTGGGGACAGAGTACCGAGGAATAGCCACCGCCATGAGATTCCTAAAAGCCTCTGTCTCTACCAGCCGATAGGGCAGCATCTCCAAGCTCAGCAGTTTGCCTATGTGAACATTTAGGGCTTGTGCATGTGGGTGAGTAGCAGTGTATTTGCGCTTCCGTTCAAAGGTCTGCTGTAGGGACAGTTAAACGCTGCGCTTGGACACCTTGCTGGAGGGTGTGGAGCATAGTGGAGGTGAAGGGGTGCGTGTAGGGCGGGAGGCCCTCATGCCTGGGGCCTGAGCGGGGGGACTGAAAGAGCCAGCAAGTGACACAGGGGAAGGAGCAGGTGTGCGACTTGCAGTCACTGAACAGCCATGGTTTCACTGAGTGGGGTGTTTAGCACTCATATGCCTGCGCATGCTGGTAGTGGTTAGACTGGTAGTGGTGGCTCCCCTGCTGATCCTGGCGTGGCACACTTTGCACACTACAGTTCGTTGGTCATCCGCAATTTCTTTAAAAAAACCTCCAGGCTTGGGAACATCTAGCCCTGGCCACAGGAGTTTGACTCCGTGAAACAGTTGCTGATCTACTTGCTCTGTCCCTGCTTCTCCCTCTGCCCACCCCTCTTCCAACAGGTCCTGTGGGTGAACTTCACCCTCAGAAGCAAGGTCTTCACTGGGCTTATCCACCCAGCTCTGGTCAGTCACCTCGTCCTCATCCACCTGCTCTTTTTCCATTTCCTCACTCTCCTCCTCACTTTGAGTTACATCCATGACAACAACCTCACTGTCTGACAACCGGGTCTCATCGTGATCATCAGACACCTCTTTCAACCCCGCTTGCAAGTCCCCACTCTCATCACCCACTGACTGCGTGACCTGCAGAGTTTGGGCATCGGGACAGATCGACTGCTCCAGTTGCTCTGACTCAGGGAAGGGTCCAGAAAAGAGTTCCTGGGAGCATGGTGGTGGATCTGAATCCCTTCTTTCCCTAGAGGGGCCAGGCTGTGGGAAAGGAGGCTGAGCTAATGGAGCAAGGGTTCCACTCCCTTGGGTAGCGTGGCTGGACTGCGTGGAAGACTGGGTGGTGGATAAGTTCCTGGACACATTATCCGCTATCCACGTGATCACCTGTTCACACTGCTGCGGTTTTAATATCGGTCTACCATGAGACTCCGTAAGTTGGGCAAAGATGCTAGGGCGTGGACATCTGCGGTGTGCCACTGCTACCTCCTTAACAGGTGCGGCTGTTTCACCCTGCCCTGAACCACGGCCTCCGGCAACAGCATCACTCGGAACCCCATGTCTACGCCCTTGTCCTCGACCCTTACCCCTGGGGTTCACCATTTTATGGACACTGCACAGTATGGAACTTAGATAGGCCTTGCGTATGAAATACAGAAATCAGGAAAAATACTTGTAGTACCCACTGGTTTTGTGGGGCTGTACGGTATAACCTGGTACTGACTGGACCTAGATACACGCTGTGATACCTGTAACGCCTGGAGTCGTGGATCCACTGAACCATCACTAGCGATGGCACTAACCTCACCAGGGAGCGGAGTCTAAGGGGCTGCTGGTTTTCACCAGAGCCCGCCGCAAGGCGGGATGGACTTGCTGCGGCAGGCGACCCCCAGGTCGCTACCCCTGGCTTGGTTGCTAGTGACAGCAGGCGAGGCGTGGCTGGAGCAGTAGGCAGGAGATAGTGCAGGCAGAGGTCTGTAGGTGTAATTGCAGGAGGCAGACAGTACTCAGGAACAACAGGAAGGCAGCGGACAGGGACCAGGGACCGGGTAGCGAACAGGAACAAGGAACAAGGACTGAGGTCAGGAACAACAGGGAGCTGGGCCAAACGCTATGGGAAGCATGTAGAGGCTCCAACACCTGAAGTGGGGCAGGGCTGGAATTTATAGGAGAGTGAGTGGGCAGCAACCAATTAGGGGCAGACTGCCCCTTTAACCCTGAGACAGCCGGCGCGCGCGCACCCTAGGAGGCGGGGACGCCCGCGCCGGCCGGCAAAGCAACGAGGCAAGGTGAGGCACCCCAAGGGGCCAAAGTGGCAGCAGCGTCGGGTCCCTGCATGTGGACACCGGCGGCTGCAGGACAGGGTGAGGGGGTGCGGCGGCGGTCCGGAGCGTGGGACGCCGCCGCAGCCCTGATAGTACCCCCCTCCCTTTGGCCTCCCCCTCTTTCTAGCCTGCAAGAATCCCTTGAGAAGCTCCCGATCCAGAATATTAGACTATGGTTCCCAGGATCTCTCCTCAGGACCAAAACCTCTCCAGTCCACTAGGAAGAAACATCCTCCTCTGACAGTTTTCATGGCCAGAATGTCTTTAATGTAGACGTCGGCCGAGATTTATTGGAGAATCGGTTGAGGACCACTTGCTTTAAGAGGGAAACATGGAAGGCGTTCGGGATCTGCATAGTAAGGGGTAGACGGAGTTTGTAGGTGACTGGGTTGATGCGTTTTAGCACCAAGAAAGGACCGAGGAATCGAGGACCCAACTTGTAGCTGGGAATCTTGAGTTGGACATAATTAGCCGAGAGCCAGACTTTGTCACCTGGGAGAAAGTTTGTGGCAGGTCTCCTTTTCTTATCCGCCTGGTCCTTCATGCGGTCAGATGCCTTGAGCAAAGATTGTCGAGTCTGTTCCCAGATCGACTGCAGGTAAGACAACAATTCCTCCACGGCTGGGACCTCGGAGGATGGAGAGAGAGGCAGAGGAGGACGAGGGTGACGCCCATAGACCACATAGAAGGGTGACTTGCCTGTGGAACTCGAGTCCAGATGGTTGTAGGAAAATTCTGCCCATGGAAGTAGGCTGGACCAGTTGTCTTGGCGAGCTGAGACAAAATGACGTAGATAGTTGCCCAGGATCTGGTTGACCCTCTCCACTTGCCTGTTGGTCTGGGGGTGATAGGCAGACGAGAAGTCCAACTTCACTTGGAGCTGTGAGCAGAGGGCATGCCAAAACTTTGAGACAAATTGTGAGCCTCTGTTGGACACGATGTGAAGGGGAAGACCATGTAAGCGGAAGATGTGTTGAAAGAACAACTGGGCCAGACGGGGAGCAGATGGAAGTCCAGGAAGAGCCACAAAATGAGACATCTTGGAGAAGCGGTCAGTGACCACCCAAATGACTGTGTTTCCCGCAGATGGAGGCAAGTCTGTGACAAAGTCCATGCCTATGTGGCACCAGGGACGGCTTGGAACTGGCAAGGGCTGTAATAGGCCGGCAGGCCTTAGTCGGGAGCACTTGTTTTTGGCACAGATTGTACAGGAAGCCACAAAGTCTTTGACATCTTGGAAAAGGTTGGGCCACCAGTAGTGGCGGGAGATCAGTTTCCCGGTCTTTTGGACTCCAGGGTGCCTGGCCACCAATGAGAATTGTCCCCACTTCAGAATCCTTCCTCGAAGCGCAGAGCAAACATAGGTCTTTCCGGGGGGTACTCCCTGAAGAGCCGAAGTGGCGACTGGCATCAGACGATCGGGAGGTATGATGTGGCGAGGAGAGTCCTCTTGTCCCATGACATCAGATGCTCGGGAGAGAGCATTGGCTTTCACGTTCTTCTCAGCCGGACGAAAATGGATAACAAAGTTGAAACGTGAAAAGAAAAGCGACCACCTGGCATGTCGGGGATTGAGGCGTTGGGCCGATTGGAGGTAGAGAAGGTTCTTGTTGTCCGTGTAGATGTTTACTGGATGCCTAGCCCCTTCTAGGCCCCTCCAGTGCCAGCTTAATCGCCAAGAGTTCTCGGTCACCAATAGTATAGACCCTCTCGGCAGGGGAGAAAGTCTTTAAGAAGAACCCGCAGGTTCTGGTCTTGCCTGATGCGTCCTTTTGCGAGAGGATGGCTCCAGCGCCCACTGAAGATGCGTTGACCTCAAGTGAAAACGGCTTGGTGGCATCCGGGTGGACTAGAGCAGAGGCAGAGGCAAAGGCAGACTTTAGGCTAGTGAAGGCTTGCTCGGCCTCGGGTGGCCAATGTCTGGTATCCGCCTTCTTCTAGTGAGAGCCACGATGGATGCGACCAGGGTAGAGAAGTGTGGAATGAACTGCCGATAGTAGTTGGCAAATCCTAGGAGGCGTTGGATAGCTCTGAGTCCCACAGGACGTGGCCACTGGAGAACAGCTGAGAGTTTGGCTGGATCCATCTGTAGACCTCGATCGGAGGCAATATAGCCAAGAAACGGAAGGCTGCGCTGATGTAAAATGCACTTCTCCAGCTTGGCGTACAAACGATTGGCCCGTAGTCTTCGTAGGACCTGACGTACTTGCGTCACGTGAGTCTGCTGGTCAGGGGAGAAGACCAGAATGTCGTTGAGATAGACGATGACACAGACATAGAGGAGGTCACGGAATATGTCGTTGACGAATTCCTGGAAGACCGCTGGGGCATTGCATAGGCCGAATGGCATGACCAGGTATTCGTAGTGCCCATCTCTGGTGTTAAAAGCAGTCTTCCATTCGTCTCCTTCACGAATACGAATTAAATTGTACGCTCCACTGAGATCCAGCTTGGAGAAGATCCTGGCTCCATGGAGACGGTCGAACAGTTCGGGGATAAGCGGAAGAGGATATCTGTTCTTGACAGTCACCTTATTTAGGCCCTGATAGTCTATGCATGGGCGGAGAGAACCGTCCTTCTGTACAAAGAAGAATCCTGCGCCAACAGGGGACGTGGATTTGCGGATGAAACCCTTCTGTAAGTTTTCCCGGATGTAGGAGGACATCGCCTCTGTCTCAGGTACGGAGAGAGGGTACACCCGACCTCGTGGAGAAGTTCCAGGAAGGAGGTCTATGGGACAATCGTACGTCCGGTGGGGGTGCAGAGAATCTGCCCCCTTGGCAGAGAAGACATCAGCCAAGTCTTGGTATTCCGCCGGTAGGCCGGGTAGAGGGTTGACGAAGTCAGGTGACGTCATAGAGCACTTGGGCTGAGGAGGCTTCAGACACCGGTTTGGACAGTCCAGACCCCAACTGAGAATCTCCCCGGTTCTCCAGTCTAGCTTAGGTGCATGTAATTGAGCCATGAAAGTCCCAGGAGGATGTCGGAAGAGGAATGGCACAAGACGTAAAAGGAGATCTTCTCCTGATGTAAAGCGCCTACCTGGAGGACTAGAGGTGCAGTATGGTAGTTTGCAGCTTCGGTGAGAGTCTCGCCCGTGACCGAGGAGATAGACAGACAGGGATCTTTGGACCAATGTGGCTGCAATGAAACTGCCTGCAGACCCAGAGTCTATGAAGGCAGTAGTCTGGTGAGTTTGTCCTGAGGGTGTCTGGATGGACACTGGCACAGACAACCTTGGAGAGGTGGCATTCACACCTAGGGAGGCCTCTCCCACCGGACCTAAGTGCGAGCGTTTCCCGGACGCTTGAGGACGTTGGGGACATCTCTGCCTGAAGTGATCAGGGTCACCGCAGTAGAGGCAGAGATTCAGCTCCAGACGACGAGTTCTTTCATCAGGCGTCAGGCGAGCTTGTTCCACCTGCATAGGAACCTCAGGAGTTGGCTGGGACACCGGAACAACATGATTCTGGAAGACCGGCACCAGCTGGTGATGGCGACGGGACAGGCTTAGTCGCCGTGCTTGCCGGACCACCTCCTCTCTCTCAGAAAAACGAGTATCACCCTGGTGGCCAGTAGGATGAGTTCGTTCAGGGAGGTAGGAAGGTCTCGGGCAGAGAGCACGTCCTTCACCCGACTGGACAGGCCCTTCTTGAAGGTGGCTACTAGAGCGCCTCATTCCAGTCTAGCTCTGCTGCCAGCGTGCGGAATTGGATGGCATAGTCGCCAACGGAGGAACTCCCTTGTGATAGATTGAGTAGGGCAGTCTCTGCTGAAGACGCATGGGCAGGTTCCTCAAAGACCGAGCGAAACTCTGCCAGGAAGGTTCGGAGATTGGCAGTAATCGGTTCATCTTGGTCCCACAGTGGCGTGGCCCAGGCCAGGGCCCTACCCTCCAAGAGGCTGATGATGAAAGCCACTTTAGAACGTTCAATGGAGAACTGGCTGCTTAAAAGTTCAATGTGCATGGTGCATTGAATCAGGAATCCTCTGCACAACTTGGGGTCACCACCGTATTTGCTTGGGAGAGCCAGTCAAAGTTTCGAAGAGGCAGCAGAAGGTGGTGTGTGCTGGTCTGTAGTACGCTGCTGTAAGGCTGCAGTCAATTGCTGGATGTGCTGCGATTGCTGCTGGATCTGCTGAGCCTGTTGGGCGACCAGTCTGGCTACGTCACGGATGTCTGGCACCTCGCCGGGATCCATGGTTGGAGCCTACTGTAACGCCTGGAGTCGTGGATCCACTGAACCGTCACTAGCGATGGCACTAACCTCACCAGGGAGCGGATTCTAAGAGGCTGCTGGTTTTCACCAGAGCCCGCCGCAAGGCGGGATGGACTTGCTGCGGCAGGCGACCCCCAGGTCCCTACCCCTGGCTTGGTTGCTAGTGACGGCAGATGAGGCGTGGCAGGAGCAGTAGGCAGGAGATAGTGCAGGCAGAGGTCTGTAGGCGTAATCGCAGGAGGCAGAGAGTACTCAGGAACAACAGGAAGGCAGCGGACAGGGATCAGGGATCGGGTAGCGAACAGGAACAAGGAACAAGGACTGAGGTCAGGAACAACAGGGAGCTGGGCCAAACGCTATGGGAAGCATGTAGAGGCTCCAACACCTGAGGTGGGGCAGGGCTGGAATTTATAGGAGAGTGAGTGGGCATCAACCAATTAGGGGCGGACTGCCCCTTTAACCCTGAGATAGCCGGCGCGCGTGCGCGCGCCCTAGGAGGAGGCACCGGCCGCCACAGCGACGGACAGGAGCGGGGCGAGGTGAGGCGCCCCAGGGGCCGAAGTGGCAGCAGCGCCGGGTCCCTGCATGTGGACACTGGCGGCTGCAGGACAGGGTGAGGGGGTGCGGCGGCGGTCCAGAGCGCGGGACGCCGCCGCAGCCCTGACAATACCCCCTTACAATGAGCAGTGAAGTTTTATAAAGGTGTACTACAAATCCTAGCAATACAGTGTAGTACCCACTAGTTTAGGGGGGGGGGGCTGTACGGTACTATCTGGTACTGGCTGGACCTAGATACACGCTGTGATACCCCCTTACAATGAGCAGTGAAGTTTTATAAAGGTGTACTACAAATCCCAGCAATACAGTCAGGGCCACATTAAATGGAGGGCACCAGGGGCACGTGCCCCGGGGCCTCCACCACTAGGGGGCCTCCACCAGCCGGAACCCGGAAGTGGTGACCGGGAGCCAGTCCTGTGCTAAAAGTATTTGAAAATCCCACCTGGACACCGCACTACATGCTATCCAGGAAGGGAGAGAGGTGTAGGGTTAATCCTTTGTATACCTCTCCTGCCCAGCGTGCTCAGACTCTCCCCTGGTGAGCTGTAAGTGGATTCTTTCTGTCTTGGTCCGGTCTCCTGCCAATGACCTCACTCCCCCCCCCCCCCTCCCCCGCCTCACTGAGGAGAGGACAGCACAGGACCTCAGCAGGGAAACCTGATCTCTCCAGCAGGGATGTGACATCATGCTGTCTGCTGGAGGATCTGTCACAGCGGCTTACAGGCTAAAGGAAACAGTACAGAGCCAGAAGAGAGAAGACCTGTCTCCTGCCCGGATCAGGTGAGTATGAGGTTTTGTTTTGTGTTGGGGTATATACCATGGGGGCACATATCAGAGCAGGGGGTATATACTATGGGGGCATATATCAGAGAAGGGGGTATATACTATGGGGGCATATATCAGAGCAGGGGGTATATACTATGGGGGCATATATCAGAGCAGGGGTATATACTATGGCACCAAGCAGAAGAATTACTACTGTATGGGAGCCTATAGGTAGGAGAAAGGGAAGGAAGTTGTTGTAAATGTGCGGAGCCTGAGATGTTTGTCTGGCAGGTTCTGAAGAGACGAATTGTAGCTGGAAGAAATCATCATGGTGGTCTCGGCCGGATAAGGGGAAAAGTGAAAGTGAAGTCTCAGATCAAAGAAGACGTCACCTGTGAGTGACTGAATTACATGTTTTTGTGGTTTTTTTGTAGAAAACTATTTGGTAGGGGCGCCCTGAAGTGAAAAGGGAAACGTTGCTCTTTGCCATAATACACACGCTGCTGAAATTCTGGCAAAACTGCATAAGAAAATAATTGTATTTTTGAATACAGCATAAGTACTAGGAGAATTCTCTACACCCAGCAGTTTACTACAAGAAAAAGGAATTCCTGTCAGGTTGAAAGAAGCCCCCCCCCCCCCCCTTCACTACTTAGCAAGTGAGAAATCCCCCTGGTCACATACATGGCTATATGCAAAGTCGCTATGACTTGTTTGGTGCTGCCTAAATCTGTTTACGTAGGGTGAATACCTAGAGTCAGTTACTCTGGTGGGCCCAAGGTACCCCAGTGTAACACTACTGCCCCGCTCCCAACCCCTGCTCCTAACAACCACCCCATTCACCAATCCCATTACTCTCCCACCAGTTTCCTGAGCTCAGCTGCACCACAAGGACGCTCCAGCCGCCAGTCACAAGACCAGGACACCAGATTAGAAGAACAGACATGTTTAGTTCTCCAGTGTGCTCTTCAGGCAGGCCAGCTCCCCTATATTTTGCATGTGACTCCCTAGGTAAAAGCTACTTCACAGAAGGGTCTTGATGTTAGGGGACATTGCAGGGACATTGCAGTGAAAAACTAGATTTGCATTTCCAGGGAAATACATAGTGCTTGAAAAGAGCGCCCCTTTACCAGTGACTTCCATTTAACTTTAATCCTGGGTGCCGTCCCTTTAAGAGCGACTTGGGTCCCATCCCTTTAAGAGCAACTTGGCTCCCGTCCCTTTTAAGAGCGACATGGGTCCCTTTAGGAGCGACCTGGGTCACTTTAAGAGCGATGTGGGTCCCTTCGCTCTTGAAGGGACCCAGGTCACTCTTAACGGAACCCAGGTCGCTCTTAAAGGGACCCAGGTCGCTCTTAATGGTACCTAGGTCACTCTTAAAGGGTCCCAGGTCGCTCTTAAAGGTACCCAGGTCTCTCTTAATGGAACCCATTTCACTCTTAAAGGGACCAATTTCACTCTAAAAATGGCCCCAGGTCGCTCTTAAAGGGCCCCCGTTGCACTTAAAGGGACCCAAATGGCTTTTAAAGGGACCCAGGTCGCTCTTAAAGGGACCAATTTCACGCTTAAAGGGACCCATTTCACTCTTAAAGGGACCCAGTTCGCTCTTAAAAGGACCCATTTTGCTCTTAAAGGGACATATTTCGCTCTAAAAGGGACATATTTCGCTCTTAAAGGGACCCAGGTCGCTCTTAAATGGACCAATTTCACTCTTAAAGGGACCAATTTTGCTCTTAAAGGGACCCATTTTGCTCTTAAAGTGACATATTTCGCTCTTAAAGGGGCCCAGGTTGCTCTTAAAGGGACATATTTCGCTCTTAAAGGGACCCAGATCGCTCTTAAAGGGACCCAGGTCGCTCTTAAAGAGACCCAGGTCGCTCTTAAAATGACTCATTTTGCTCTTAAAGCGACATATTTCGCTCTTAAAGGGGCCCAGGTTGCTCTTAAAGGGACATATTTCGCTCTTAAAGAGACCCAGGTCGCTCTTAAATGGACCAACTTCGCTCTTAAAGGGACCAACTTCGCTCTTAAAGGGACCCAGGTCGCTCTTAAAAGGACATATTTTGCTCTTAAAGGGACATATTTTGCTCTTAAAGGGACATATTTCGCTCTTAAAGGGATATATTTTGCTCTTAAAGGGACCCAGGTCGCTCTTAAAGGGACCCATTTTGCTCTTAAAGGGACCCATTTTGCTCTTAAAGGGACCCAGATCGCTCTTAAAGGGACCCATTTCGCTCTTAAAGGGACCCAGGTCGCTCTTAAAGGGACCCAGATTGCTCTTAAAGGGACCCAGGTCGCTCTTAAAGGGACCCATTTTGCTCTTAAAGGGACCCAGGTCGCTCTTAAAGAGACCAATTTCACTCTTAAAGGGACCAATTTCACGCTTAAAGGGACCAATTTCACGCTTAAAGGGACCAATTTCACGCTTAAAGGGACCAATTTCGCTCTTAAAGGGACCCAGGTCGCTCTTAAAGGGACCCATTTTGCTCTTAAAGGGACATATTTTGCTCTTAAAGGGACATATTTTGCTCTTAAAGGGACATATTTTGCTCTTAAAGGGACATATTTCGCTCTTAAAGGGACATATTTTGCTCTTATAGGGACATATTTCGCTCTTAAAGGGACCCAGGTCGCTCTTAAAGGGACCCAGATCGCTCTTAAAGGGACCCATTTCGCTCTTAAAGGGACCCAGGTCGCTCTTAAAGGGACCCAGGTCGCTCTTAAAGGGACCCAGGTCGCTCTTAAAGGGACCCATTTTGCTCTTAAAGGGACCCAGGTCGCTCTTAAAGGGACCCAGGTTGCTCTTAACCCCTTGAGGACCAAGCCCAAAATGACCCAGTGGACCAGGCCAAATTTTGTGAATTTGACCTGTTTCACTTTATCCATTAATAATGTCTAGATGCTGTTACATATCCTAATGATTCTGAGACTGTTTTCTCGTGACATATTCTACTTTATATTACTGGTAAAATTGAGTGCATAATTATAGCGAATACTATTGAGAAAATTTTCATTTTTCTAACTTTGAAATATTCTGCCTGTAAGGAAAATAGCTATACCACATAAATTAGACACTAAATAACATTAGCAATATGTCTACTTTATGTTGGCAGCATTTTTTAAACTTGCTTTAAATTTTTTAAAACACTGGAAAGCTTAAAAGTTTAGCAACAATTTCCCAAATTTTCGAGAAAATTTCTAAATCAGCTTTTGTTAGGGACCAGTTGAGGTTTGAAGTGAATTTAAGGGGATTGTATGTAATAACCCCCCACAAATCACCCCATTTCAGAAACTGCACCCCCTAAACTGTTCAAAATCACTCCCAAAAAGTTTTTTAACTCTTTAGTTGAGTCACAGAAATAAAAGCTAAATGTGTAAGAAAATTGAAAATTTCAATTTTCTGTGCACAAATTATATTGTAATCCAATTTCTCTCATAATAGAAAACCTATTACCAGAGAAATGCACCACAAAATGTATTGCCCTGTTTCTGCAGTTTAGAGAAATACCCCATATGTCTCTAAAGTGCCAAGCGGGTGCTAGGAAAGCCTCCAAAGGGAAGGAGCGCTGTTTGGATTTTGGAAGCTGGATTTGGCCAGATTGGAGGACGGAGGCCATGTTGCCTTTACAAAGGCCCAGTGCTGCCAAAACAGTAGAAACCCCCCACAAGTGACACCATTATGGAAACTACACCCCTCAAGGAACGTAACAAGCGGTATAGTGAGCTTATGGACCCCACTGGTGACCGGTACAAATGTGGAACAATGTGCCGTGAAAATAAAAAATTTTATATTTTTAACTAAAATGTTAGTCTAGCCTCAAATTTTTCATTTTCACAAGGGGTTAAAAGAGAAAAAAACCTGCTAGACATTTAGAGCAATTCCCCCCGAGTACGGAAATACCCCACATGTGGACGTGAAATGCCAAGTGGGCGCTAGGAAAGCCTCCAAAGGGAAGGAGCGCCGTTTGGATTTTGGAAGCTGGATTTGGCCAGACTGGAGGACGGAGGCCATGTTGCCTTTACAAAGGCCCAGTGCTGCCAAAACAGTAGAAACCCCCCACAAGTGACCCCATTATGGAAACTACACCCCTCAAGAAACGTATCAAGGGGTGTAGTGAGCATATGGACCCTATTGGTGGCAGGCACAATCTGCTAAGAAAATGAAAAATTACTTTTTTTTGACCAAAAAGTTAGTCTAGCCTCGAATTTTTCATTTACACAAGGGTTTAAAAAAGAAAATAACCTGCTAGACATGTAGAGCATTTCCCCACGAGTACGGAAATACCCCACATGTGGACATGAAATGCCAAGTGGGCGCTAGGAGAGCCTCCAAAGGGAAGGAGCGCCGTTTGGATTTTGGAAGCTGGATTTGGCCAGATTGGAGGACGGAGGCCATGTTGCCTTTACAAAGGCCCAGTGCTGCCAAAACAGTAGAAACCCCCCACAAGTGACCCCATTATGGAAACTACACCCCTCAAGGAACGTAACAAGGGGTATAGTGAGTATATGGACCCCACTGGTGGCAGGCACAATATGGAACAATGGGTTGTAAAAATTAAAAAATGATTTTTTTCATTTTCACAGCACATTGTTCCACCTATGTGCCTTCCACCAGTGGGGTCCATATGCTTACTACACCCCTTTTTAGATTCCTTGAGGGGTGTACTTTCCATAATGGGGTCACTTGTGGGTATTTTCACTGTTTTGGCAGCACAGGCGCTTTGTAAAGTCAACATGGTGTCTGTCCTCCATTTTCGCCAAATCCAGCTTCCAAAACGGTGCTCCTTCCCTTTGGAGGCTTTCCTTGCGCCCGCTTGGCACTTTAAGTCCACATGTGAGGTATTTCCATACTCGGGGGCAAATTCTCTACATGTTACCCCCTATTTTTTTCTTCTAACCCCTTGTGAAAATGAAAGATTCTAAGCTAGACCAACATTTTAGTATAAAAAATGAAATTTTTTAGACTAAAAGGTTGGTCTAGCCTGGAATCTTTCATTTTCTCAAGGGGTTAAAAGTGGGGTGGATGGTGAATGAGCAGAGCAATTTCCGCCGAAGGGGGAAATACCCCACAAGTGGACATACATTACTAAGTGGACACAGGACAAGCCTCCAAAAGGACAGAGTGCCCTCTTGAGGCCGGAAAGGATCATTGAAGCCATGTTAAATTAACAAAGCCCCCAGGTTACCACGACAGTAGATATGCCCCACAAGTGACCCCATTATGGAAACTACACCCCTCAAGGAATTTAACAAGGGGTGTAGTGAGCATATGAACCCCACTTGTGGGGGGTATCCACTTTGCATATAGGTGTGGAAATGAATTGCTATGTGGGCACAGGACAAGCCTCCAAAAGGACAGAGTGCCCTTTTGAGGCCGGAATGCCCTTTTGAGCCCTCATGCTACACGGACCTCACTGGTGACCGGCACATAGGTAGGGTTAAAAGAGAAAAATAAATTAGACATGCACGGAGTTGGCTGACAGTTGCAGACATTCTCAGGAAAATAAATAGAAAAATGCCCAAGCAAAAGGACGCCATTACAGAAACTACACCACCCAAGAAATGTATTTAGGAGGTGTAGGGTGCAAAAGCATTTCAAAAATTTATTTTCCTGGACTGAATGTGCTGCAGTAGTTGAAAATTAGAAACTGAGTAAACACGGCGTTATTCCGTGGCGGACCTCTCCGCCGTGCTCAGTGTGCTGCTGTAAGTGAATGAGAGGGTGCTCGCTGGTCCGCTCCCTGTCCTCTCCGCTCAAACTAGCGTGCGTCCTCTCATTCACTTACAGCAGCACACTGAGCACGGTGGGATTTACACCATGTTTACTCATTGTGAACTGCGTTCACACCGAGCAAAAACGTTGGAATTCCACCTGCCCCAGTGTAAACCAGTGTGTCTATGGGAGGGCTTGCACGCCTCCGCTCAAAGAACTGACATGTAAATTCTTTGAGCGGAGACGCACGAGCCCTCCCATACTAACACTGTTTGAGACTGAGGCAAGTGGAGCTCTGCTTTGGAATTCCCCCGATTTTGCTCAGTGTGATCATGCCCTAATTATGCCGAGTATGTCCCTTCTAGAAAAAAAAAAATCAAAATCTGGCTCTAATTATAAGCCTGCAAATACAATGGGCCTTGGGAGCCCATGTGTATTTGAGGTCTAAATTAGGAGATAGGCACGGCATTGGCTGACAGTTGAAACATAGAAGCTCAACTGTCAGGCCAGTATGATTTTCCACATCGTCATGTGATGCCGACATGGAAAGTCTGCCCTCCACTAATTATGCCGTGTATTGGTCTATTTACACAGAAAGATTATCTGACAGATTATCTGCCAAAGATTTGAAGCCAAAGCCAGGAATGGATTTGAAAAGAGGAGAAATCTCAGACTTTCCTTTATGACCTGATCTCTGTTTATAGTCTGTTTCCAAAGCTGGAAACAGACTATAAACAGAGATCAGGTCATAAAGGAAAGCCTGAGATTTCTCCTCTTTCAAATCCATTCCTGGCTTTGGCTTCAAATCTTTGGCAGATAATCTTTCCGTGTAAATGGACCCTATGTCCCCTATATAAAAAATAAATAAATAAATAAAAATAAACCCTACATGTGGCCAGTAGAGATGAGCGAACTGTTCGGACTTTTGGTCCAATGGCATCATCGCTCTCTCGTCATGCTTGTGATTCCGGCCGCATAGTTGCGCTCACGGGAATATGTGGCCAGGATACTCCAGGGAATCCATGTTGAATTCCCTGGAATATCCTGCCCGCATATTCGCGGGAGCACAACTATGCAGCCGGGATCACAGGCATGACGAGAGAGCGACCAAAAGTCCGACGGTCCGCTCATCTCTAGTGGCCAGTGACCCGAATTGGAAAGGACAAATTTGGGAATTTTGAAGCTTGGGAATTAATACTCCATAGACGTATGGTACGTCTTGAAGCATTCTTTCATGCAGAGGCCAGGTTTATCAGGACAGGTATCACACTGATAACACGTGTCCTTTCTAAACCCCTTTTTGTAGCACACACGACATTTTTTCTGGCTTTTGCCCTTCTTGCCAGTGTGAGGGACTTCACCAGGAAAGTGCTGTCCTGGCACGATACGGGGACCTCCAGTTGCAGCTGTAGAAGTACTAGGCCCTCCTCCTTCTCCTCCACAAAAAATCAGGGCCTTGACAACTGCCTCCTGAAACTGGAGGTATTTCCCAGGGTGGCCGGCACAACGGTAAAGTACAAACGCGTTGTACATTGCCGTTTGGACCATGTGCACGGCTAACTTCTTGTACCAGATGTTTGTTTTTCGCAGAGCACTATATGGCTTGAGGACTTGATCTGAAAGATCAACTCCTCCCATATACCGATTGTAGTCCAAAATACAATCGGGTTTGAGTGCTACTGCGGTGGTACCGCGGACAGGAACAGGGGTCGTGCCAGGACCATGGATAGTAGTCAAAATAAGGACATCGCGTTTGTCCTTATATTTGACTAATAACATGTTGTCGCTACAATGGGCCTTGAAGACACCCTGTCGCAGTACTTCTGCCACAGGGTGACTCGGGAGACCTCTCTGGTTTTTCCTCACAGTGCCGCAAGCTACAGTAGCTCGGGTACTGAGGGATTTGAAAAGAGGGAGACTGGTATAAAAGTTATCCACGTAGAGGTGGTAACCTTTATCAAGTAGTGGGAACATCAGTTCCCACACAAGTTTCCCACTAACTCCCAGAGTGGGGGGACATTCTGGAGGTTGGATGTGGGTGTCCCTCCCTTCATAAACTCTAAATCTGTGAGTGTACCCTGAGGTACTCTCACAGAGTTTGTAGAGTTTGATGCCGTACCTTGCCCTCTTACTTGGAAGGTACTGGCAAAATTGGACTCTCCCCTTGAAGCTGACAAGGGATTCGTCAATGGAGATATATTTCCCAGGGATATATACCTCCGAAAATTTGGCCGCGAGATGATCAATGACCGGCCTAATTTTGTATAGGCGGTCGTAAGAGGGATCATCTCGGGGGGGGCACCTTGCATTATCATTGTAATGCAGGGATTTGAGGATGGCCTCAAAGCGATGCCTTGTCATGGCCATTGTTATATAAAATATCCACACTCCAATACTGCCTAATTCGGGGTTTTTTAACTAGCCCCATGTGCAGCAGAAGACCCCAAAACGTGGTCATTTCTGCTGCATCAACTGGGGTCCAGCTGTGGGATCCCGAAAAAAAAGAGGAGACGGGGTGCTGAGCCAGAAACTGCTGGGCGTACAAATTAGTTTGTACGACCATCAGACTTATCAGTTCTTCACTGAAAAAGAGTTTAAAAAAGTCTATTTCAGTGAAGCCTGAGGGGTCAAATTGGATTCCCGATTGTCCCACAAAATCAGGAATCTGTGGCTCAAAATGGGGGGGGGGGGGCTGGGGTCCAGATGGGCTCACTTGTATGGGGGGCTGGGGTGAAGATGGGAGCACTGGGGTGGAGATCGGGGGAGGCTGCCCGAGGCGTTTGCCTTGGACGCCTTCGGCGCCTTGGGGTCTCATCATCACTAAATGATGAACAGGAGGAGGAGGAAGTCGAAACAAGGAAAGTAGGATCTTCCTCTTCTCCCTTACTCGCTGTTTCGGTGTCAGAGGCAATAAGAGCATATGCCTCTTCAGCCGAAAAAAGGCGTTGGGACATTTTTTTTTTAAGATTTATATATGGGGGGTTATGTAAATCAGTAAACTTTATTTGTGTAGTGTGTGTGTTTTTTACACTTTTAACTTTTCAGATGAAAAGAAACTGTGCCCACTTGTTGCTGATCAGTGATTAGTCACTGATCAGAACAAGAGAGACAGGGGGGATGGCAGAGGGGTGGGCAGGTGTGGGGGTGGGTGGCGGAGGAACTGTCTCAGTGGGCAGAGAGTCAGGGGGAGAGGCTGGCACAGGGGTGGGCAGGTGAGGTGGCCTGGTGAGGGGGAGGGTGGCAGAGAAACGGTCTGAGTGGGCAAAGAGACTCAGGGGGAGAGGTTGGCACAGGGGTGGGAAAGTGAGGTGGGCAGGTGAGGGGGCGGCACGGAGGAACGGTCTGAGGGGGGCAAAGAGAGGCAGGGGGACCGCTAGCAGCACAGAGGATGCTGCTAGCAGGATCTCCCTGCACACACTATGCCACCGACAGACGCAACAGCACAGGCGGCACGGAGCGGCGCAGGGGGAATCACAAAAAAAGGGGAATTTTTTTTTTTACAAAAAAAAAAACCTGTGCCCACTTGTTGCTGATCAGTGATGAGTCACTGATCAGAACAAGAGAGACAGGAGCAGCAGCAGCAGTAGAACTACTGTTGCTGCTGCACAGTCAGAAATTTCAGGGGATCAGCCAGGAAGCACACAGAGGGCACTGCTGGCTGATCACTCTGCACTATGCCACCAACGAGGCTGGCACAGATGGGGGGGGAGCACAAAAACAGTGGGAGGGCACAGGGGAGAAGAGGAGGATGACAGGGGGGAGAAGAGGAGGATGACAGGGGGGGGAAGGCTGATGGAGGATGAAGGGGGCGGATGTCACAGAAGGCGGATGTCACAGGGGGACAGAAGGCACAGGGGGACAGATGGCACAGGGGGACAGATGGCACAGGGGGACAAAGCACAGGGGTGGGGGGGGGTGTTAGAATTTGGGCCACTCACGTATCCTTTTACACAGCAGTTGTAAAGAAGATGACAAGCTTAGTCCATGTGCTCTTTCTCAAAAGATAGGAGCAATGATTTAATGAACAAAAATAATGAGCATACAAAAGTTTCAGGTACAGATAAGAATAATAAGTTATCTTACAAAGGTTGTTGTTTCAAGCAGAGTCCATTATCTGGAGTTGAAGAATGTCCTTCAGTTCATGTGTCAAGTGCTAGATGTTCCTGGGAGGGGTCTTACAAGCCTGGTGTGCAGATGGGATAGCATTTCCAGGGTCTCCTCCTTCCATCTTATCCTATATTTCCTGCTTATATAGCTGAAACCCCCACCTCCCGTCTCTGAGCCTCAACTAATATGGTGACTTCTAAAGAGCTACGTGACATCCCAGAATATACTTCTGCTTCTCCCTACAAATGTATATATATATATCTATATGACTGATGCTAGCATATGTTACCGCAATGTAGTAAACAAGTTATTCTCAGAACTAACTCCCTGAGACAAGATGGCTGTACAGTGGTTCGAACCTTATACTATCAATTATAATTTTAAACTATGTCTTATGCTTTAGATTGACATGGTTATACTATGTTAGTTAGAGACTAGTGATGTTAGTATATTTTACAAGTCCCCCTGATTATGATTGAGAAATAAATATATATATACTCAGATCATAACCATTCTATCACACTCATTTATTCTTCTTTCGTATCACATTCGTATCACAGTCATCCTCAAGCATATCCCTTATTCTTCATAACCATGTCAGAATCCTCTGCACAGACAGGTTTTTTGTTCAAATTTAGATTAGAATTGGAATACTGCATCCTTTTTATCATATCTCGTAGGAAGTTATCCCCTTTGTCTACCTCTACCTTAATCTTTTTGTACACTTTTCTAACTTTCCACAACACAAATAACTGATATAGCACACAAAGAAAAACAATAATAGCAATAATTACAATTGGATGCGTCAAGATGTTAAATACAGCTTTTTGTGTTGACGATTCTGACCACATATCTACAGATTTTTTAAGATTTTTCCACCATCGGGACCCTGCCATTTCATCCCACTCATGTTGAATTTGGTTCAACTGTCCCTGTTGATGTTGGAAAACTATTTCCGCAGTTTTCAGCTGTTGGTTTAACAAGTTTAATAACCCTTTATCCTTTTTTATCTCATTGGTCCACTCTTCCCAAGGAAAGTGATCAATCTGGGTCAAATTAAACTGAACAGGAAGAGGTCTCAAGTATTCAGTTGTTATACTAGATACATTATATCTATTCTTATTTACCTCTAGGTATTTGATATCTCCTTCTATACAATAAAGACCTCGGGACAAATTTCTCACATGAGCACAGTTAGAATAAAAAGCTCTTGCTAACATTTGTTCTTCCATTACCTGAAAACAAATTTCATTCACCTTTACCTGTGTCATGAGATCTTTCCCTGAATCTACGGTCTCTATTCTTGCCTTACATGCTGTATGGTTATGAAAACAAGAATGATAAATAACCTTATCCTGACCTGGTAGACACATTACCTTTGACTCGAAATGGAAACAAGCAGAGATATCCAATTGTTCCAACTTATTTCCATCAAAAGCAAAGTCAGTATATTGTAATTCATAATAAATTACTTGTTTTGAACTTACAGGTATACCCAATGAAACCACAGGAACTAAAACTTGATCTAAACCTGCTACAGGAATCAAAGATGTTCCCACACAAACATTTTGTTCGCACCCACCCCACTTATTAATCCATAGATCTAAATGACCCAGACCAAAACCATATTGTTCCGGCAAACTCTTCAACACTCCCAGGGGGATTATTCCACCCTGCATAGCTTGAGCTATCATTTTAAGATTAGTGGAAAATTCTATTTGGATCTCTAAACAAGCTCTTGACACTTTAGTTTCCTCTTGGCTCTCTATTAACCCTAATGTTGCGTCCTGTAAATGGGATACTGATGAACCCAATACAGTAGCAATGCTCATAACCATGTGTTCTAACAATTGGTTTACATCTTTCTGCACCTGCACTCCTCTCTTTCCCAGATAACCAATTGTCTTTAAATCTGCCTGTAAAGTGTTTATGTCCATAGTATTAGCTAAACTTCCCAAAGTTCCAAAACCTCCCAAGACTCCTTCCACCACCCCTCTTTTACTCTTTAATGTTTTAGGAGAGTTTTGTCCGAACCATTGTGAAAGTCCCATCTCTGAGTTAGAGAGATAAGGCTTACACTGAGGAAACCTGCTAGAGATCATCCAGTTAGTAATGTTGAAGGTCCACACTAAGGTTACAAAGACTCCATTCCTTAATAAAGGTTTGGTCTGGAAATGGTTAACCTGGAAGGGATCAGACAGTTTAAACATTACATTGGTACATGCATTATCCTCAGGAGCCCAAACCCTAACAAAGGTACTGTTACAATTTTTATAGGATCTACCTGTGGTGACACAACATTCATATTGCCCTGAGTCCTTCCTAAGAGGACTAGCAATATAAAAGTTGAACAGATTTCCAGCCCATCTTACATCTCCGTACTCTCCTTTATGAAGAAGGCCTGGAAATCCATTGGTGTAACTCCCTAGGATTTTACCTTCCCTTGACCATTTGATGACAGCATCAATTGGTAAAGGTAATCTGGTACCACACTGAAGCCGCAAGGGATCTATTCCTTCTTGGATAGTAGTGTTTTGACTAATAACTCTTATCTCTGGGGCAATATTATTTGTTACTGTTAACTGCACATTTACTTGTACATACACATTTGCCCTTGCTACTTGAAAAACCCATCCTTCTGACCAATCCTCATCAGTGTCCTTATTTGTTATTCTATTTGGATTCAGAAAAGTAGCAAACAGTTGAGATCGATAAGACAAATCATCCCTGTTTTTCCCACTTTGTTTGGTGCTTAGTTTGAAATTCGTGACATCCCCAGTCCATGAGGCTGGCTCATGTCCTTGGATCTCTATGTACCAAAATGACATTTCATTAGGCATGCATTCCCATTTTCCAAGTTGTCTGTTGTGTACATATGTTCCCTGCAATTGTGTATATGTGCGTTTCTTAGGTCCTGCTTTCATGTCGATGTCAATAGTAGTGTTATGTGCAAAATATATTTCTACACAGCATCGAACTCCATACCCAACGCAAATTTTCCCACCAATGTCTCTGGAAGTGTCCACAAACATTTCTTCTTGAAGATCATCAATCCATACGTCATCAATGCTTTCTTCAGACTCGGGTACAGTTTTTAAAACCTGTGATGCATCTTGAGTTTGACCAGGTAGGTTTTCTTGAGCACCTCTATTTTCCTGAGACGCTTGAACCTCGGTCGCACTTTGTGATCCGTCAGCGCACACTCCACTCAGAGTATATATTATGATTAATAAAGCTGCATGCAAGATGTTCTGCATCCATCTTGGAGGTTTTCTCATAGACGTTTTCTTCCAGGAATCCTTTTCCATGATTAGGATAACCTCCTATTCTGAAAGAAAAACAAAAGATGTTATTATTTGGAATTATACAGTTTACATTGGTCAGCATGCACCCACACTTTCTGTTGCTTGCGTGCATTCTTAGTCATGTTTGGTGTTCTTTCTACCAAAATCATAACCTGACCCAATGTATCAATGATCTGAAAAGGTCCTTCCCAATTACTTTCCCAGGGTCCACTCTTCCTAAAGGTTTTTATCATAACCTTTGCGTCTTTTACAAACTTTGAAGAGTGTGGGGGTACCATACGCTGCATTTTAGAAGCTGCATGTGGGAGGATCGTTTTCAAGTTGTCTTGGAGCATCTGTAGCCATTTTGTTCTGGCGATTGCATCCTTCTGTGGGGTCGACAAAAATGGTTCATGAGGAAAAGTTAAAGGCATTTTCCTTCCTGTCATTAACTCAAAAGGTGTAAATTGAGTACTAGAGGAACTGGTTCCTCGGACGCTCATCAGTACCATAGGTATCACATCTACCCATGTGTTTCCTTTGTCTAGCAACATCTTTGCTATTCTAGTCTTGATTGTCCTATTCATTCGTTCTACTATTCCTGCTGACTGTGGATGATATGGAACATGAAATTGTTGCTGTATTCCCAAAATGGAACACACTGCTTGCATCACTTTACCTGTAAAGTGGCTACCTCTGTCAGATGATAACAGCTTAGGGATCCCCCACGTGCAAAAGACATGATTTACTAATGCACATGCTGTAGAAAGCGCATCATCTCGTCTGACAGGTAAGATCTCTACCCATTTAGAAAACACGTCTACCACAACTAAGGCATATTTCATACCGTTTTTACCTGAAAATAGAGGTCCGATGTAGTCTACCTGTAACACATTCCACGGACCATCTGCAGGTGGCACTTTCAGTAGTGGAGGCTTTTGTCCTTTAGGCCTAGGGTTTACTTGAGCACAGATGAGACATGACTGAACAACATCTTGTACAGTATCCCCCATTTTGTCCCAATAAAACTTTCCTTTGAGGATTTCTAGCAATCTTTGCTGACCCACGTGACCTAAGCTAACATGATTAAAACGGGTGAATTCCGATTGTAAATGCTTGGGAACTACAGGTAAGAACTCATCCTGCATTTTGTAACATAGCACATCATTTTCACAAACAAATGGATTCACCAAATCACTTTTCCGCTCAACAATGAACGGATCCTTCATTTGTTCATCAATGAATGATGGCACATTACCGTCTTTTTTTACTGGCAACAATTCCTTGGGTTCTGTCTCAGTTTCTTCTTCCATTTTTCCCGTTAAAGCTGCTTCTTTTGCAAGGGAATCGGCCTTCTCATTTCCCACCGCTAACTCACTTTTTCCTTTGCTATGCCCTGGCACTTTGACTATGGCATAACGATTAGGATGGTTAGAAGCAAGCTCAAAAATGGTTAGTAAAGTGTCACTGTGTACTAACACTTTGTTAGATGAATCAACAAAACCTCTTCTTTTCCACACAGGTAAGTAGTCTGTTAATGATCTTACAACATAAGAACTGTCACTATAGATAACCAACGGACCCTGATTGTCTTCTCTTTCAATCTCAAGCACCTTCTTCACAGCCTCAATCTCGGCCCTCTGTGCTGAGTAATGTCCTGGCAATCTATATTGAATCTCTTGATTTCTCTTAGGAAACCAAATGGCATATCCGGTAAAGTATTGACCTTTTACACAAAATCTGGAGCCATCCACAAACACTGGCTCATCCTCATCACTCGCTTCCTTTCTGAAAAGAGATGGATACTCCCCCTGAAAAGAGTCAATACACTCATGAGATGTTCCTTCGTACTGCATCAATTGTGGAAGTACATATTTTGCATTATGATCCACCACAATTTGTTTTGACGATATAGTCAGCAACCAATGTGCAAATCTCTGGTGAGACACCCCTGGGACATTTTTCTCAAGAAGCATTTTCAATGTGGAATGGGGAGTTTGCAAGATTATTTGACCAAAGCCCACAATATGTTCTGTGGCCTTGATTGCAAAGTGAACCCCAACCAAATGTCTTGCACAGATTCCAAAACCTTTTTCTACAGGTGAAAGGAGTTTGGAAAAATATCCAACAATTCTCCATTCCTTTCCCTGTAGTTGCAGTAGAACTGCTGAGACAGCTGTCTCTGAGGTATGAACCTGCAAGGCATAAGGCTTGGATGGATACACAGTTGCCAGAGCGGGTGCCCTTTGCAAATCAAGCTTCAATTGTTCAAACGCCTTCTGCTGTTCTTCTCCCCATGGCCCAAATGAACTGTCATCATGAGTATCTTTCAGGACTTCATATAAGGGTTTGGCCTTTTCAGCAAAGCCCTCAATGAACTCTCTGGAAAAATTGACCAATCCCAGGAACTGTCTCAAAGATTTGTAAGTGGTTGGAACAGGTAATGAAGCTACAGTAGTTATTCTTTCCTGCAAGGGACGCCTTTGGCCAGGACTAATTAGCACACCCAAATACTGAACTTCCTGCTGCAACAATTTCACCTTATTTGGATTCAGTTTTAAACCTGATTCAAACAACAGCTCAAACAATTCCTCCAGTAGAGTAAGGTGTAACTCTCTAGTCTCAGTAGCCAACAGTATGTCATCCACATATTGCAGAATACAATCTGGTCTGGAAAACTTTGACAACACCTTAGCCAAGGCCTGATGAAATACACTGGGTGACAAATGTGCTCCTTGCGGTAACCTGCAAAAAACATATTGTTCATCCAAGAAACTAAAACTTAGTTTGTACTGGCTCGATTTTTCTATAGGAATGGAAAAAAAAAACCGTTTGCAACGTCTATCACGGAGAAAAATTGTGCATTAGCGTTTAGGCGGGACATGATGTCAGGCGTTTCTGCTACAATGGGCGCTACATTAGGAGTTACTGCATTGAATCGTCTCAAATCCAGCAACATTCTGTATGAACCATCCGGTTTTTGGACTGCCCAAATTGGATGATTAGTAACAGAATTTGCTTTCCGGACCACACCCTGCTGAAGCAATTCTTTGACAATTTTAGACAATGGTTCCACTGCACCTGGAGGCAATCTATACTGTTTCTGAGGCTTAGGATCAACACCCTTTATTTTTACTTCAACGTCCTTCAGTGTCCCCACCTCATTTCTGAACTGAGCCCACAATGAAGGAAACCTCTGCACCAATTCAACAAGTACTGGTTCATTAACATCTGGCCACACATGATCAGCAGACACTGTTTCTACCACATTGATACCTGCTATAGAACTATAGTCATTTGGATCAATAACAACCGGTTTTCTGTTACTGGCATCCTGCCAAATCACCTGATTTCCTAGGTCTATGATCCAACCTCTCTCCTTCATAGTGTCAGCCCCTATAATGTTCTCTGCGTCAGTACAATGCCAAATATCAATTTCAGTACTCAAGAATCCAGGTATGTCAAATTGTACACCAGACACCAACGTAGCATTAGTTCTCCCTTTTCCAGAAAAACCTACTATAGAACATACAGTAGAGTTAGGTGGTATTGTTAGGTCATGATTAGTCACACTTATTTGAGCCCCTGTGTCTATGAGGAATGTGATCGCCTTTCCCTGCAGAAATCCTTGAACATAAGGACGTCCACAGCCATCAACAGAAACTGGAGCTAGGTAATTAAGTGTGTTGGGAGCCGCATTCCTTTCCAGTCACAGCGAAGGAGACAAATTCTCCTTGCCAGATCTCCTGTCTCCTGTTGCACTACCTCCTGCAAAATCATGTTTAGCTAACTCATGTATCTGTTTAATGAGGGGTGCATAGGGAGATGTGTTCTGTGGTTTTTCTACCATGGCTGGAGCTGTAGGCACCAAACCATTTTCTTTCCCTAAATTCTGACTTCTCAGAAATTTGCGGCACTGCCACTTAAGGTGACCTCGTCCCCCACAAAAATAACAAGATACGTTAGACTGATTACCCTTCTTTTTAGATGTATCGACCTTTCCAGCCGGAAGGTCTTTCTGTGCTGCACTGGTAACTTTCCCTTCAGACTCTGATCGCTTTACGGGGTCTTTTTCATGCACAACCGCTATTTTTACTTTTGCATTAGACAGCTTCATTCTTCGCCTCATACGATCAATAAAGAGTGCTGCCTCATGCAAAGTATGTTTTTCCATAGCGATTTGGCTTGACACAGGATCCAGATACTTAAATTTCCTCACAAAGGCGGAAATCATAGAATCTGGCTCCTCCCCCTCTTCTATTCTCATGACCATTCGATAAGCTTTTTCGAATTTCAAGAGAAAGGCAAATGGATCATCTTGAATAGTTACTTTCAAGATGTCCATCCATTCTATTGAGGGAGTGGGATCCCCAGTTGTAAACCACACTAGCTGTCTTAAGCGATCTACCTCAGTGCTGTGTACCTGTACCCCGAATGTTTCCTCTCTGGGTGTCTCTTCTAATCTTCTAGCCATATGTGATGGTAACCATATCCTGAAAATTTTATTCTTTTGCTCATTTGACAATTGGAACCTATCTGTATTTGATTCAAATACATCCATATTGTGAAAGGCATCCATCTTATCATTATAAGAGGGCATGTCTTTGACAATTTTCCTCAGTTGTTCATTTATTTGTAAATGCAACTGAGTGGACTTATCTAACAAATTTCTGCGCTGTATATCTACATCATCGCTATCCTCAAAGAACGCGTCACTCGAGCTTGTTACATTAGGGGTAGCGATGACAGGTCGTCTAGTTCTCCTAACAGCGGAGATTCTCTTATTTTCACAGCGCATCTGAGATAGCAATTTTGATTTATTTTCAATCTCATCCTCCATAGCTTCCAATTGTTCAGCCAATATAAAACAATTTGAGCATTGAATAAAATCTTCATCATCGGACACATTAGAATTATTCATGCACTTGTTAACAACACAAACACTCTGCCTTGGTTGTGAATCTTCAATTAGTAAAGCATTGTAAATTTTTACCATTTGTAAGACATTTCTAAGCTTCTTCTGTAACCTATTAATACACAATTTCTTGTTGTCTAGTTTAACATTTTCCCTTTCACATTGTCTGTACAAACTATCCCACAACTGTGCATTAGTCATAGTACTATCACTACAGGCATATTCTATATCTGATTTGCTGGCAAAAGTTTCAATGAAATCCATACTTACAACTTCTTGCTTCCGCTTGCCCCCTCTGGTATGGACTGGCTGTTGTCCCTCACCGATGCTCCAGAGGCTTTCTGGGATGTGTGGCGCAGTCCTGTGCTGTTGTCCAGAAGTGGAAAGTACGTGTTTCCAGGCTTTGTTTTTCTTTACTTCTCTTCTTGAAGCTCGCAATCAATCAAAATGTCAAACGCAGCCCCCTCAGCGAGGGAGAGAAGAGCTCCAGTTAAAAACAGAAAAAGTCTGGCTGCTCGCCAATTATGTTAGAATTTGGGCCACTCACGTATCCTTTTACACAGCAGTTGTAAAGAAGATGACAAGCTTAGTCCATGTGCTCTTTCTCAAAAGATAGGAGCAATGATTTAATGAACAAAAATAATGAGCATACAAAAGTTTCAGGTACAGATAAGAATAATAAGTTATCTTACAAAGGTTGTTGTTTCAAGCAGAGTCCATTATCTGGAGTTGAAGAATGTCCTTCAGTTCATGTGTCAAGTGCTAGATGTTCCTGGGAGGGGTCTTACAAGCCTGGTGTGCAGATGGGATAGCATTTCCAGGGTCTCCTCCTTCCATCTTATCCTATATTTCCTGCTTATATAGCTGAAACCCCCACCTCCCGTCTCTGAGCCTCAACTAATATGGTGACTTCTAAAGAGCTACGTGACATCCCAGAATATACTTCTGCTTCTCCCTACAAATGTATATATATATATCTATATGACTGATGCTAGCATATGTTACCGCAATGTAGTAAACAAGTTATTCTCAGAACTAACTCCCTGAGACAAGATGGCTGTACAGTGGTTCGAACCTTATACTATCAATTATAATTTTAAACTATGTCTTATGCTTTAGATTGACATGGTTATACTATGTTAGTTAGAGACTAGTGATGTTAGTATATTTTACAGGGGGATGGCACAAAGGTTGAAGCAGATGGCACAAGGGAGGAGGTAGGGGCGGATGGCACAAGGGAGGAGATGGGGGCGGATGGCACAAGGGAGGAGGTGAGGGCGGATGGCACAAGGGAGGAGGTGGGGGCTGATGGCACAAGGGAGGAGGTGGGGGCTGATGGTACAAGGGAGGAGGTGGGGGCTGTTGGCACAAGGGAGGAGGTGAGGGCGGATGGCACAAGGGAGGAGGTGAGGGTGGATGGCACAAGGCAGGAGGTGGGGGCTGATGGCACAAGGGAGGAGGTGAGGGCGGATGGCACAAGGGAGGAGGTGAGGGTGGATGGCACAAGGCAGGAGGTGGGGGCTGATGGCACAAGGGAGGAGGTGAGGGTGGATGGCACAAGCGAGGAGGTGGGGGCTGATGGCACAAGGGAGGAGGTGGGGGTGGATGGCACAAGGGAGGAGGTGAGTGTGGAGGGCACAAGGGAGGAGGTGGGGGCTGATGGCACAAGGGAGGAGGTGGGGGCTGATGGCACAAGGGAGGAGGTGGGGGCTGATGGCACAAGGGAGGAGGTGAGGGTGGATGGCACGAGGGAGGAGGTGGGGGCTGATGGCACAAGGGAGGAGGTGGGGGCTGATGGCACAAGGGAGGAGGTGGGGGCTGATGGCACAAGGGAGGAGGTGGGGGCTGATGGCACAAGGGAGGAGGTGGGGGTTGATGGCACAAGGGAGGAGGTGAGGGTGGATGGCACAAGGGAGGAGGTGGGGGCTGATGGCACAAGGAAGGAGGTGGGGGCTGATGGCACAAGGGAGGAGGTGAGGGTGGATGGCACAAGGGAGGAGGTGGGGGCTGATGGCACAAGGGAGGGGGCGGGGCAGAGGCGGATCACAAGCAGGGGAAGTGGTAGCAGCACAGAGTGTGCTGCTAACACGATCTCCCTGCTGAGGGCACCGGGCAGCAACGGGGCAGCAACGGGACAGTACCGGGGGGCACACGGGACTCACGTACACCCTCTCTGCTCGCCGATCCTGACGAAAAGGAGGGCGAGCAGGGAGAGATCAATATTTTGGACTGCAAACGGCCAATCCGGACGATCGGGGGGCGGGGGTCACGTGGGACACGGCCCCAGGCATAACCGTGATTGGTGCTGTCTCTGACAGCACCAATCACGGTTTATCAACGTCATATCGGCCCACAATGCATCAGAATCGCTGTGATTGGCTGCACTTAATTTGCCAGCCAATCACAGCGATCGTGATGGCGTGGGGGGCGCGATTCCACGGCTGCAGGTAAGCAAAAGATAGCTGCTGAAATAATCAGCAGCCATCTTTACTTTATATGGTCACATTAACCCCTGCAGCCGCGGAATGCCCAGGGCGTACAGTTACGCCCTAGTTCGTCTGGGGACAGACTTCCATGGCGTAACTATACGCCTAGGGTCGTCTAGGGGTTAAAGGGACCAATTTCACTCTTAAAGGCACCCAGGTCGCTCTTAAAGGGACCCATTTTGCTCTTAAAGGGACATATTTTGCTCTTAAAGGGACATATTTCGCTCTTAAAGGGACATATTTTGCTCTTAAAGGGACCCAGGTCGCTCTTAAAGGGACCCATTTCGCGCTTAAAGGGACCCATTTCACTCTTAAAGGGACCCAGGTCGCTCTTAAAAGGACCCAGGTTGCTCTTAAAGGGACCAATTTCACGCTTAAAGGGACCAATTTCGCTCTTAAAGGGACCCAGGTCGCTCTTGAAAGGACCCATTTTGCTCTTAAAGGGACATATTTCGCTCTTAAAGGGACATATTTCGCTCTTAAAGGGACATATTTTGCTCTTAAAGGGACCCAGGTCACTCTTAAAGGGACCCATTTTGCTCTTAAAGGGACCCAGGTCGCTCTTAAAGGGACCCAGGTCGCTCTTAAAGGGACCCAGGTCGCTCTTAAAGGGACCCAGGTCGCTCTTAAAGGGACTCAGGTCGCTCTTAAAGGGACCCAGGTCGCTCTTAAAGGGACCCATTTTGCTCTTAAAGGGACCCAGATCGCTCTTAAAGGGACCAATTTCACTCTTAAAGGGACCAATTTCACGCTTAAAGGGACCAATTTCCCTCTTAAAGGGACCCAGGTCGCTCTTAAAGGGACCCATTTTGCTCTTAAAGGGACATATTTTTGTCTTAAAGTGACATATTTCGCTCTTAAAGGGACATATTTTGCTCTTAAAGGGACCCAGGTCACTCTTAAAGGGACCCATTTCGCTCTTAAAGGGACCCATTTTGCTCTTAAAGGGACCCATTTTGCTCTTAAAGGGACCCAGGTCGCTCTTAAAGGGACCCAGGTCGCTCTTAAAGGGACCCAGGTCGCTCTTAAAGGGACCCAGGTCGCTCTTAAAGGGACCCATTTTGCTCTTAAAGGGACCCATTTTGCTCTTAAAGGGACCCAGTTCGCTCTTAAAGGGACCCAGGTCGCTCTTAAAGGGACCCAGGTCGCTCTTAAAGGGACCCAGGTCGCTCTTAAAGGGACCCAGGTCGCTCTTAAAGGGACCCAGGTCGCTCTTAAAGGGACCCAGGTCGCTCTTAAAGGGACCCAGGTCGCTCTTAAAGGGACATATTTCGCTCTTAACCCCTTAACGACATCGGGCGTAAACTTACGCCCTCGCGCCCTGGTACTTGGCGCATCAGGGCGTAAATTTACGCCCGATGTTTCCCCGATCGCTGCGTGTTCGCACACAGCGATCGGGGAAGATGGCCTGCTATAAATCATAGCAGGCCATCTTAGCTTCACGGCACGGGGGGTGGTTAACACCCCCCGTGCTTACGATCGCCGCTATAGGCTGATGACCCGTAAAAAAAATGGTGGTCGGTGCTGTCCGAGGACGGCACCGACCGCCATTACTGTAAAAAGCAATGGTGGTCACCGTGCCACCGGCCCGATCGCCATGAACGGCTGTCCGGTAACGGCCGGCCGTTCACGGCGATCGGACCGGTGGCACGGCGATCAGAGTCCCACAAAATAGTAAATACCTGCCCTGGACCCCTCAGCTAGGTAGCCGAGGGGTCCAGAGCAGGTATTTGTACATTACTCACCTGTCCCGGGCTCCTGATCGGCGTCTTCCGGGTTCGCGGCGTCCTCCGTGACGTCATGTTCGGCTTCTCTCGGCTATTTTCAGCTCCAGCGTCGGCTTTTTCCGTATTTTGCGCTCTGCTGCCCTCTAGCGGCTGATATGTGTAATACACTTATCAGCAGCTACAGAGATGTTCAGAATGTAGAAAAAAAAATAATTTTTTTTTTTCAATTTTTTTTTTTCTATTTTCCGCACCTTATCGCCGCTGAGTGTTGATCAGCATCGCACGAAAGTGCGCTGCTAATCAGCAACTCCTCCTTTTTGGCGTAGGGTGTTTTTTTTCTATATTCTACTGCCACGGTCTGCTGATAAGTGCCGCACATAAGTGCGGCATTTATCAGCAACTCCTTTGTTGGTGTAGGTTTTTTTTTTTATACTTACTGTAAAAAAACACGTAAAAAACACTACATTACACCACACTACATTGAATAAAGTTTGACACTACACCACTACATACCCCATATACTAGTCCCCGTATAAAGATGGCCCCCAGGGTGTTTTCGGCGTCAGAGGGATACGTTATTATTGCCTCCGACACCGAAACAGCCAGTGAGGATGAATGGGGGGATCCTTCTTTCCTCCATTCATCCTCATCATCCTCATCATCCAGTGACGTGTCTGGGGGTAGCGTAGCGTACGCTGCCCCCCAGACACGTCTTTTCCGCCAGTACCGTCCCAATAAGAGATGACGGTATGGTGTGAAATTCTACAAACTCTGTGAGCGTACCTCTGGGTACTCTTACAGATGTTAGGGTACGTGCATGCTGCGGAATGGCGAAGGATAACTCTTCGTGCATTCCGCAGCTGGCACCCGCCAGCGGACTGATGCGGGCGCATGTCTCTACCCGTGTCATAGACTCCATTCTATGCACGGGCGGAATCCGTCGTCCATCCAAAGAATGAACACGTTGGACGGAGAGCGGAATCCGCCCGTGCATAGAATGGAGTCTATGACACGGATGGAGACGTGCGCCTGCATCAGTCCGCCGGAGGGTGCCAACTGCGGAATGCACGAAGGGTTATCTGTCGCGATTCCGCAGTGTGCACGTACCCTTAGAGTGTATGTAGGAAGGGACACCCGAATCCAGCCCCCAGATGCCCCCTCCCCCCCCATCCTCAGAACTAGTGGGAAGATCGTCTGGGAACTAATCTTCCCACTGCTGGATAAAGGTCACCACCTGTACGGGGATTTTATTCCAGCACCCCCTCTTCCGGTCCCTCGCTGCCTGAGCTACTGTAGCTTGCGGCACGATCCGAAAATATCAGAAGCAGTGATTAGAGCCTTAATATTTAGCAGCCATGGAGCGGACCCAGCGCTTCTGGATATGAAGGACCCCGTATCGCACCAGGACAACATTTTCCAGGTGACGTCCCCCACACTGGAGAAAGGGAGACCCCAGAAGAAGTGCATAGTGTGGCGTAACAGGGGGATCAGGAAGGACGCCATTTTCCAGTGTGACACCTGCCCTGATCCCCCCGGCCTCTGCATACTGGATCGCTCCAAGGCGCACTACACGTCATTGGGGTTCTACATTATCTAAATTCTGTCCCTTATTCCTATTTAAGGGGTCACGTTGATCCAGGGATTATTCTGATCGCCATTATGGAGTCGGGAAGGAATTTTTCCCTGTGATGAGGCTACTGTCGTCTGCCTCACGAGGGGTTTTTGCCTTCCTCTGGATCAACACAGGTTGAGTTTGATGGACACCTGTCATTTCCAACCTTATAAACTAATAATTGGCCTAATACCCCCAAATAAATTAGAATTGTCCCTTTTCCTTAGCTAAGTAGGTATGGCCGCCATTCCCATTAGAGGAGGCCATGATGCAATTACAAAGCCTCTGTGCGGCCAGGACAGTAGAAACCCCCCACAAGTGACCCCATTCTGGATACTACACCCCATAAGGAATCTAACAAGGGGGGCAGTGGGGATATGGGCCCCTGGTGACGGCCACATTTGGGAAGTGAAAATGAAAAAAAAATATATTTTTTATTTTCTCGGCACATGTTCTACGTAAGTGCCCATCACCAGTGGGGTCCATATGCTGACTGCACTCCTTGTTAGATTCCTTATGGGGTGTAGTTTCCAGAATGGGGTCACTTGTCAGGGGTTTCTACTGTCCTGGCAGCACAGGAGCTTTGTAATTGCGACATGGCCTCCATCCTCCATTCCAGCCTCTAAATGGCGCTCTGTCCCTTTGGTGGCTTGCCCTGTGCCCATATGGCACATTATGCCCACATGTGGGATATTTTCGTACTCAGGGGAAACTACCCTACACGTTTTGTGTTAATTTTCTTTTTTAACCCCTTGTGGAAATGGAAAAAAATCAAGGCTAGACCAACATTTAGTGTAATTTTTGTAAAATTTTTACTCTAAATCATTAATCTTGTCATGATTTTTTCATTTTCACAAGGGGTTAAAAGATAAAAAAAAAACATTTAATGTGTAGCGCAATTTCCCCTGAGTACGGAAATACCCCACATGTGTACATAAAGCGCCATGCGGGTGCAGGGTAAGCCTCCGAAGGGACAGAGCGCCATTTGGTTTTTGAAGGCTGGATTTGGATGGAATGGATTTCGAGGGGCCATGTTGCATTCAAAAGGCCCCTGTGTTGCCAAGGCAGTTGAAACCCCCCACAAGTGACCCCATTATGGAAACTGCACCCCTCTAGGAATGTAACAAGGGGTGTAGTGAGCATATGGACCCCACTGGTGACGGGCACAAATGTGGAACAATGTGGCGTGAAAATGAAATATTACATTTTTTACACTATAATGTTGGTTTAGCCTTGAATTTATCATTTTCACAAGGGGTTAAAAGAGGAAAAAAAAACAAAATGTGTAGAGCAATTTCCCCCGAGTCCGTAAATACCCCACATGTGGACATAAAGCGCCATGTGGGCGCAGAGCAAGCCTCCGAAGGGAAGGAGCTCCATTTGGATTTTGGAGGTTGGATTTGGCTAGAATGGATGATGAACGCCATGTCGCATTTACAGAGCCCTTGTGCTGCCAAAACACTGGAAACCCCCCACAAGTGACCCCATTCTGGAAACTGCACCCCTCAGGGAATCTAACAAGAGGTGCAGTGAGGATATGGACCCCTTGATGACGGGCACATTTGTGCCATGAAAGTGAAAAAATGAAATTTTTTACTTTTACGTCACATTGTTCCACATTTGTGCCCGTCACCAGTGGGGTCCATATGCTCACTGCCCCCCTTGTTAGATTCCTTGAGGGGTGTAGATTCCATAATGGGGTCACTTGTGGGGGGTTTCCAGTGTCTTGGCAGCACGAGGGCTCTGTAAATGCGACATGGCCCTTGAAATCCTTTTCAGTGAAATTCAGCTTCCAAAAGCCAATTGGCGCTCCTTCCCTTTGGAGGCTCGTCCTGCGCCCCCTTGGCACTTTATCGCCACATGTGGGGTATTTACGTACTCGGGAGAAACTGTGCTACACATTTTGTGTCTTTTTTTGCCTCTTATCCCTTTAAGAAAATGAAAAATTTAAGGCTAGAACAACGTTTTAGTGTAAAAAATAATTTTATTTTTTTTTACGCCATATTGTACGGAAAATCTGTGAAGCACCTGTGGGGTCCAGATGCTCCCCGCACCCCTTGTTACATTCCTTGAGGGGTGTAGTTTTCTAAATGGTGTCCCTTTAGGGGTGTTTTTTAGGTTTTGGCACCCCAGAGCCTCTGCCAACCTGAAGTGGTACAGTCAAAAATGACCAAATATAACGGAGGCGTTGAAATTCACTAGGCACTCCTTTATATCTGAGGCTTGTGGTTGCGTCAAATAGTGCAATAGGGTCACATATGGGGTATTTCTATAAACTGCAGAAAGGGACAATAATTATTGGGGTGCATTTCTCTGGTAATAGGTTTATAATTATGAAAAATATTGGATTACAATAAAATCTCTGCACAGAAAATTAAAATTTTCAAATTCCTTACACGCTTTTATTTCTGTGACTCCCCTAAAGGGTTAAAACACTTTCTGGATATGCTTTTGCAGAGTGTGGGGGGTGCAGTTTCTGAAATGGGGTGCTTTGTGGGGCTTTCTAACATACAGGCCCCTCAAATACACTTTAAGGCTTTGTTCACACTATGTATATTTGAGGCTGTATTTGGTCCTCATGTCAGGTCCTCATAGCAACCAAAACCAGGAGTGGATTGAAAACACAGAAAGGATCTGTTCACACAATGTTGAAATTGAGTGGATGGCCGCCATATAACAGTAAATAACGGCCATTATTTCAATACCACAGCCGTTGTTTTAAAATAACAGCAAATATTTGCCATTAAATGATGGCCATCCACTCAATTACAACATTATGTGAACAGAGCCTTTCTGTGTTTTCAATCCACTCCTGGTTTTGGTTGCTATACAGCCTCACAAATACAGCCTCAAATATACATAGTGTGAACCCAGCCTTATAAACCTGAACAGGTCCCTAAAAATATCTGATTTTGAAATTTTACTGAAAATTTGGAAATTTGCTGCTAATGTTTTAAGCTTCCTATCGTCTAAAAAAAAATGAAAGATAGTTTAATAAATGCCGCCAACATAAAGTAGACATGTTGCTAATGCTATTTAATATATAATTTATGTGGTATAACCACTTTCTGTATACGCAAAAAAGTTTCAAAGTTGGAAAAATGCATTTTTTCACATTATTTAGGTTTTTTTCATAAAGATTTGTTGTGAGTATCGACTCTAATTTACCAGAAATGTAAAGTACAATATGTCACGAGAAAACAATCTCAGAATCAGCTGGATAGGTAAAAGCATCCCGAAGTTATTAATGAATAAAGTGACACTGGTCATATTCATAAAATTTGTCTCTGTCATTAAGGCCATTTCAGGCTCTGTCCTTAAGGGGTTAAAGGGACATATTTTGCTCTTAAAGGGACCCAGGTCGCTCTTGAAGGGACCCATTTAGTTCTTAAAGGGACCCATTTCGCTCTTAAAGGGACCCATTTTGCTCTTAAAGGGACCCAGATCGCTCTTAAAGGGACCCATTTTGCTTTTAAAGGGACCCATTTCACTCTTAAAGGGACCCAGGTTGCTCTTAAAAGGACCCATTTTGCTCTTAAAGCGACATATTTCGCTCTTAAAGGGACCCAGGTCGCTCTTAAAGGAACATATTTTGCTCTTAAAGGGATCAGGTCGCTCTTAAAGGGTGCATTTCTCTGGTAATAGGTTTATAATTATGAAAAATATTGGATTACAATAAAATCTCTGCACAGAAAATTAAAATTTTCAAATTCCTTACACGCTTTTATTTCTGTGACTCCCCTAAAGGGTTAAAACACTTTCTGGATATGCTTTTGCAGAGTGTGGGGGGTGCAGTTTCTGAAATGGGGTGCTTTGTGGGGCTTTCTAACATACAGGCCCCTCAAATACACTTTAAGGCTTTGTTCACACTATGTATATTTGAGGCTGTATTTGGTCCTCATGTCAGGTCCTCATAGCAACCAAAACCAGGAGTGGATTGAAAACACAGAAAGGATCTGTTCACACAATGTTGAAATTGAGTGGATGGCCGCCATATAACAGTAAATAACGGCCATTATTTCAATACCACAGCCGTTGTTTTAAAATAACAGCAAATATTTGCCATTAAATGATGGCCATCCACTCAATTACAACATTATGTGAACAGAGCCTTTCTGTGTTTTCAATCCACTCCTGGTTTTGGTTGCTATACAGCCTCACAAATACAGCCTCAAATATACATAGTGTGAACCCAGCCTTATAAACCTGAACAGGTCCCTAAAAATATCTGATTTTGAAATTTTACTGAAAATTTGGAAATTTGCTGCTAATGTTTTAAGCTTCCTATCGTCTAAAAAAAAATGAAAGATAGTTTAATAAATGCCGCCAACATAAAGTAGACATGTTGCTAATGCTATTTAATATATAATTTATGTGGTATAACCACTTTCTGTATACGCAAAAAAGTTTCAAAGTTGGAAAAATGCATTTTTTCACATTATTTAGGTTTTTTTCATAAAGATTTGTTGTGAGTATCGACTCTAATTTACCAGAAATGTAAAGTACAATATGTCACGAGAAAACAATCTCAGAATCAGCTGGATAGGTAAAAGCATCCCGAAGTTATTAATGAATAAAGTGACACTGGTCATATTCATAAAATTTGTCTCTGTCATTAAGGCCATTTCAGGCTCTGTCCTTAAGGGGTTAAAGGGACATATTTTGCTCTTAAAGGGACCCAGGTCGCTCTTGAAGGGACCCATTTAGTTCTTAAAGGGACCCATTTCGCTCTTAAAGGGACCCATTTTGCTCTTAAAGGGACCCAGATCGCTCTTAAAGGGACCCATTTTGCTTTTAAAGGGACCCATTTCACTCTTAAAGGGACCCAGGTTGCTCTTAAAAGGACCCATTTTGCTCTTAAAGCAACATATTTCGCTCTTAAAGGGACCCAGGTCGCTCTTAAAGGAACATATTTTGCTCTTAAAGGGATCAGGTCGCTCTTAAAGGGACATATTTTGCTCTAGAAGGGACCCAGGTTGCTCTTAAAGGGACCAATTTCGCTCTTAAAGGGACCTTGGTCGCTCTTGAAGGGACATATTTCGCTCTTAAAAGGACCCAGGTCGCTCTTAAAAGGGACCCGGGCCTCTTTAAGAGCGACATGGGTCCCATACCTTTTGGAGTGTCCCGTCCGTTTAAGAGCGACTTGGATCCCTTTAAGAGCTACATGGGACCCTTTAAGAGCGACTTGGGTCCCGTCCCTTTAAGAGCGACTTGGTTCCCGCCACTTTAAGAGCGACTTGGGTACCTTTAAGAACGACTTGGGTCCCTTTAAGAGCGACATGGCTCCCGTCCCTTTAAGAGCAACTTGGGTCCCTTTAAGAGCGACATGGCTCCCGTCCCTTTAAGAGAGACTTGGGTCCCTTTAAGAGCGACTTGCGTTCCTTTAAGGGTGACCTGGGTCCCTTTAAGAGCGATCTTAGTACTTATAATGGTAAAGATCATTGCTCGGTTACCATGACAATCTTACTCATGTCGGGGAGACAAAATCTTTAAGGACCTTCCATATATTACATCTTCTATTGGCCAATAGTGGACATGTGACTGTGGATGGTGTGATACATTGCATGACGAGACCTTAGAGTTCCTATTGGCTGCTATATTTCAGCTATTTGCATATGTGCTGTGATTGGCTGTCAGCGGTTAGAGTGTGGCCATTATTTGCAATGGGCCATTATTTTCTATGGGAAATTTGGGGTCGTTTAACGTAAATTTCTTAAAAACGACAAATCCGATCGAAACGAAAAATAGATAGCACACCACACACCGCCGAGGGCTTCGAAAAGCAGTTTGAACGGAGTGTGTGCACAAAGCGGTTCGGGCTGTATTACGCGCAGAAAAATGGCTGGAAGAAGAAACAAAAGAAGAAGAAGAAGAATACGGATTACAATATAGTGCTTTTCAAGCACTATAATTATCGTATTACCGCAAGGAAATTCACCTCTGCTACATCTGTACTGAAATTTAGCTCTGTAACATCTGTTTTAAAATTTGACCCTGCTATATCTGTGTTGAATTTTGGCTCTGCTACATCGGTGTGCTTAAGGGGGCCTTTACACAGAGAGATTTATCAGACAGATTTTTGTAGCCAAAGCCAGGAATGGATTTGAAAAGGAGAAGTCTTGGTCTTTCTTTCCTGTATGAGCTGTTTGGCTTCAAAAATCTGTCAGATAAATCTGTGTGTAAACGCCCCTTAGCCAGCCAAGCTCAGCAGCATAATGTCCCTAACCTATTGCTCGTTAAAATTTTTTAAAAGATTTGGAGGTTAGATTACCACGCCCACCATGCATTAAAATATAATGGATGTTTGGGGTTGTAATTGATTCGTCATGTGAGCCTGAATGTGTGACGAGGCCAACTCCCCTGCTCTTGTGGTCTAGTATAACTTGTGACTAGTGTAGGTACAACTGCAACTGCATATGCTAGCTGTGGTGGCTAACACGGTGGGCAAGAGCGCTCAGAGAGTGCTAAAAGACTGTGTTCTCACATTTCATTAATTGGGAACACACCCCGATACTCACCCCTCCCCTTTTCTGTCTTTAGGGCCTGGCATCCTCCTCTGGACTGCAGCCTCCAGTGGCCATCACATGCAGAACAGAGGAGGATGCTGAGCCATACAGCCAGGAGTGAAGAAGGGAAGTTGCTAAGTCCCCTACAGTAATCACCTACCTGTATAGATCACTGTATGGTTTATCTTTGGGGGAAAAAAAGAGGGGGCCCCCAACAAAATTGTCGCCAAGGGCCTCCACCAACCTTAATCTGGCCCTGAATACAGTGTAGTACCCACTAGTTTAGGGGGGGCTGTACGATACTATATGGTACTGTTAAGGTTAAATTTATATGTTGACCTCTCTCTATGGAGAGAAGCCAAAAACCCAGGTAAAGGATGGTTTTTTAATTATATCTAGAGTTGGAATCCTGCAGTATTACCAGCTCGTTACTTATACGTCATGGACACAGATAAGACAATGTATCATGATTATAAGCCTGGAGAAAATGGCCCAAGTTTTATTATGGTAATCACATTTTATAGACAGATAAAATATAGGGTGGTAACAAATGCTAATAAGACATAGATGAGGCGGTGCTAGTGATTTAGATATTCAGTCATGCGCAATGGCATCTATATTAGTATTCATTATTATTATTCAAAAAGGTTAGAACAATACATTCTGTGCAATGATACTTTCACATTATTCCCACTGTAACAGACAGGCAGCTTTCCTCTGAGAATGGCCTTGAACGCTGATAAACATGTCTCTGAGGGAAATAGTTCTTGGAAAACATTCTTTCTAGTGTCATATCAGAAGTTTTCCAAGGTAAGAAATGGTCCAACTATAAGTTAACCCTATCAGGGACTCTCTAATGTGCTGGAGCTTCTGAGCAAGAGGCGTATATATATGTAGTCATACAGGTACGGTGCAGGTAGGTAAAATCGTATCGCTGGCCTTATCATTCCCCCATTTGACATCCGTGGAGCATGGATATGGGTCATCACTGGTGGTTGGGTCGTAGCCGGAGGTTTTAAGGACTCTACCCTCAGCCGCAGGTTGATCAAGGGACCACAGGTGAAAACATCCTCCAAGTACTAGTACAGCATCCAACCTCCAGAAATGTCCAGGCGGCACAGATTCAAGAGAACCGATAAGAGAAAGAAAGCATAGTAACGTTAGTCTCTTATATGAGGGTGAAGCTTCTTCCTGTTTGTCGAGGTTTTACACGAGAGAAAATACACATGAACACTTTTACTGAAAAACAGATCAGTATTATGCATAAGACCACTTGGAAGAGACTCTGAAGGACTCCCATTAGTTTATGGGCATCACCATAGGATAGACAAAAATAGTACCATACATTTTATTGAAAGTTATAGATGGCGGAACAAACTTACAGCAGATGAGGTAGGTAGATCTGCAATAACCGAAAGAAAATACTAAACAATGGGTGAGTCTGTACAGTATACATCAATATACAGCTTAGTTACAACAAGACAAATAAAAGCTTATTATCAATACTCAAACAATCATATATATATGACAAATACCTCTCCGGATTTTATCAAAATAACCAAACCTTATTGTCTCATCACTCCTGTCCCTAAGATTTGTCCCTAATCTTGACTACAGATGTAGCCCCCTTCTCTAGGTCCCTTTACCGTAGGACTGCTTTAAAGGTAAGACAATCCTCCGTCCCGAACCTAACTAGTCTCCTGTCACTCCTACGTCTCCCTGTGACACTGAGTGATCAGACAATAAGTTCTTCACTGTATATAATAGACGTGACTCTATCACAAGGACTCTACCACTTTGGTATCATGTGGGTATTGGAAAGTCACAAAAACTAACTTTAAAAAGTTTCTGAAAAAGAAAAGTTTAGATGTGAACAAATCTTATCTCATGGCAAAAGCAAAAATAAAAAGTTGATTGACACATAAACCAAAAACAGCATAACAGGTGAATGCAATAAAATCTCCACAATGTGACCTACTATGTAACCACTAGATTCACTTATAATAACCAATTAGTGAATTCACAATCTTCAGTACCGGATTCTAAAAATTTCCACTTCTTTTTAGTCTTTTTACTTCATTTTGTACCTAGAAAACGTCTTTATGATTAGATCACACAGGACTAATGACTGGTCGCATGGTCACATCTCTTCCTGTACATAATCATATAGTATTATACATACACCAATAATATGAAGTAACTGGGCGCTTAATACCGATATAATATTTGGATCCTACTGAATTGTCTCTTGTCTCACTGAGATCATCATATATTACACATAAAATAACCACCATAGAAATAAAAGCAAAGTGTAAACCATACATCACCTAAAGTTTCAAAGCCTTTTTATGAGAATAATATATATCATATGATCCTTTTTGTAATAGTAGCATTGGTATGGATCCTTTATCCTTAAACCCATCTTTTGACTGACAGGCCTCTTTACAGACACTTGGACTCTTGGCCTCAGTTATATCGCTTCTTTTAAGGCCACTCGTATCACCTCAGACATTGGCTTTGTCGTCTCCCATAGTTTTGGCTTGACCTGTAAAGAAGACACCAGTACAGACAAGGACATACCTATATGGACCACCTGTGGCAGGTGGATGACGTCCACTTACATTCCCTGAAACAGGCAGGAAGATGACAGACTATGCAGACAGGCACTTTACGGTGTTACTTACAGTAGGTTATGACAGGTGTAGATAATACAGCCCTACACAACCCTCTTTGCTATATTTGTTGTCCCCTGGGCCGCCCAATGTGAGGATACTACATCACATTACACATGGCTTCCTTCTGCTGGTTTTGTCAGATAACTTACAGTGGGATACAAGGCTGTCGGCAAATAGTTATTGGATGCCATCTTTACCCTGTACCTTCTCTCCATCCGCTGGTCTCACAGCTTGTTGCTGATTGTCTCTGGAAAAGACTTAAAAACAAACAGATCCACATCTCCCCCTCCACCTGTACACTATGTACGGTTACCTCAGGAAGAGACTGGAAACATCTCCCCATTCCCTTGTACGCTTTGTACGCTGTTACCTTGGGAAGAGCATGGAAACCACCGCATCACCAGCTTTATCCATCATCCATCACCCTTTTTGGCATCAGGGTTTGTCTGCGTGAACGTTGCGTCAGCCGCTCTATGGCACATTTCTTCTTCTTTGAACAGTTTTTTTTTTTTTTTTTTTACAAGTGTTTTTGGTAAGCCCAGGGACCAAACAAATCTCTAATTTGCCAATTAACCCATAATGGTGGGCTTCATATAGACATCTGCACAGTTACCTTCAACCATCCTACATGTCTCAGTGATTGTCCTCACCTCCAGCTTATAGCAGGAGCGGTTTCTGCAGTGGAACGTCACTCTGCATGGCGGTCACCATATATCCTTGCGTCTTGTGTCATCCATCTTTGAAAAGTCTGGTATAATCTACAATGAAAACTTTTAAACTTTCATTAATATTTGGGCTTTCAATTACATTTTCATCTTTCACAATTTAAAATATCAAACACAATAAGTAATAAAAACATCCTTATTCAGAAATAAAAATTTAAAACATCAAAATTGGCTACTCCATCAAAATGGCTGCTCCCATTTCCATTCACCTCCATCCCCTCCCCCATTTGAATCTACATCAAGAGGCAACAGAGATGCTAGATTCAATGCACTTAACACAAAATATATATATATTGGGGGGGCATAAGGCGTGCAGACTGGAGCCATGGACATGGGTTTGGTTTTTACTAGGGATAAAAGTACATATATATTCATGAGCTAAGTTTGCTATAATCATCACAAAACTGTTACCCCTAAAAATAACAAATAAAAATAATTAAACATTGTACACTCGTCCTATATTAACCTTCTTTTGATAAAAAAATTAAATAAAACACACCTTAAAGATGAAATGTAAAACATACGGTATATAGAATAATTCTTTTTGTCAGAACCTTCAGCTTAATTTGTACCATCATTAGCTGAAATGAATCCATTCCTCTAGTAAGCGTCTCTTATCAGTAAGTAGAACGCTCTGTACCTCACTTCTAACCTTGAGCAGTGAGCAGTAAAATCATAGATACAAGAGTTAAAACTTCTTTTTTTTTTTTCTAACATCCTTGAAGTTACAGAAGATATCAGCGCTGTGCTCTTATGCACCAGACTGTAACCTTGGACAGTGGCACACATACTTATAACTTAGTAGGAAAAAAAAACAATTTGCGTAGAACTTATTAGGATAGATGTGTACACATATATACACATATATATATAAAGACTTGTTAAATAAAGTTACATAGAAATATATATTACAGTAGTAAGTTACTACTCCTTATACCATTGGGTTCTTAATAAGTGCACAAAATTCTGCGTTTGATCTTTACCAATTATCACTTTTCTCTTGACATTCCTAATAAACGTACTTTTTCTCTCTGACTCCTCCTACTGACACTTCCGTATAACAATCTTATACACTAATAGGTCTAATAGACCCAGCTCCTTCAAACAGTCTCATTGCTTTTCCCTCCAACAAACCTTTGTCTAACTTTCTTCACCATCAGGTAATAATATTCATTAATAAATGTGCAAAACAGTTGTTAGACTCTATCGGAGAGTCCTGTGCCCGCCCCCTCAGTGACACTAAGCAGTATGGGCGGAGGACAGAAATGCCAGGAGTTAAAATGGCCACCGGACTAGATAACCGGATATAGGGGTGTTGGCTTAGGGCATGGTTTTGAGACGTTACAATTATAATACAGACGTGGATGATATGTGGGAGTGGTTGGCTTTCAGTCGCCATCTTTGAGGGCTGATTACAGAAAAGTGGCGTACACAAATAAGCAAATGTTCCACGGTCGGGACAACAGAAAATGATCAACATTTTTTTTAACACGTAACATACTTCTAAAGGGGAACAGCAGCTTAGTAAGACTGGCTGAAATACAGTATAATGTAGGAGCGTACATTACATTACACTAACAGCTCTGATTCTTTTTTTTTTTTCTTCTAATGCTGCTTGCATGTGATCTGCAGCTCTCAGAGCTGGTTGATGGCCTTGTACAAAACATAACAAATAACACACAAAAAAAACTTTGTATGCTGCTTCACTACGCAGCATTAATTAACCTCTTCAGCTCTCTCAGTACTGTATCTAGCAATGAGCTGGACTGTTCTCCTTGTCTGAGTACGTGGCTTTGTACTTAGACACTTACATGGCAATATACACTATTTGAGGTTAGGCTGCCCACCTCCACAAAGGCATTGGTCTTACTATCAGGTCAGGGGCACTTTAAATCAAAGTAACTACTTCAACAGCCAACCAAGGGGAAGATTCCTGCAGAACATAGGGTCTATACGCCACCATTGGAGGTAGGTTGGCTTTTCGCAGGATCTGGGGTTTGTATACAGATATAAACTGGGTACAATGATGTAACATAATGATGTGGCTTGGGTCTGCCACACACACTACAATATTCTGTCTTATCTAGATATTGTTGGTCACCGGCACATGACATGTCCACCCAGCTGGACCTGTGCTTCCCACCCATTATCCTGAATGTTTTCCTTCTGTCTGACCCTCTGGCTCTCATCTATCTACTCCACACCCTCCCCTCTTAGAACTCTAATCCTTGATTCCCCCTTAGGGATAGTACTTACATTGACCCTTAAGGTTCCTGGAAATTCCAAGGACCCATTTGCCCTGCATGTTACATGTAGGTCTGGTTACCTACCCACAAGGCAAAAATAAGTGTGCACAGGAGTGTAAGGGGTTTCCCAAGTGTTGGTCAGAGAGCCAGAGGTTGGTGGGGCTAAGGCATGTATCTGCCTTCATATCAAACCTCCTAAAGATCTGTTCTAGATCTTGCACTGCATCTTCTCATGCCCATCGCTAACTATATCTTTCTTAGCTTCACATCAGCTTCACATAAACTTCTTGTGGAGACTGGGGATCCCTTCTTTTAGAGAATAACTGTCTCATCCTTGCTCAGCTAATCCCTAGGTAGCGTATTGGGGAATGAAACCTAAACCTTAGGTTTTAACAAGCACAGCCGCTATAGGCCCAGCCGTCACAGTGACACACTATGGCGACGCACTACAGCAACCTTGCTATAGGCCCAGCCGTCACAGTGACACACTATGGCGACGCACTACAGCAACCTACTGTCCCTCGTTGCTAATTCCTCCTAGGGGGCAAGGGGGTAAGTCACAGATCTTCTGACCTGCTCTCTACCACAGTACAAGCACAAATAATGGGATCAATACAAGTATTGTTCCCGCTGCTCGAGACAGATATCACTTATCAGGAACCCGTTCACTCCAAAAGTTATGTGCCTGCTGTCTGTGACCTCGCAGCTGTTCTCGATGCCATGCTGTATTACAAGGGTTAAGAATTAATCACAGCCTCCCCGTAAGGACGCAGAAGTGATCATGTTCGGCAATCCCTTTCCTTAATTCAGCATAAATACAGCAACAGCTTATCTCAATCACACAACAGTTTGCGACGGCAATGCAGCACTTTAACCTTGTCCTATCCTGGGTTACAGAGTTCTTTGTCTAACAAATTAGACTCAGCTTTACAAACATATAGAGAACACAGGTGACGGGAATCTGATTAGATCCGTTCCCCTGAGGCACAGATAGTACGTAAGAAAGGGAAAGTCTTTCTTACCTGGCCAGTTATATCTGCGCGTCCGATGACGGATAAATCACCACATCCCGTCAGTCTGCGTTCTAGTTTGCAAGCGGCTGAGTCCCTGCCAAGGGCGCCAAATGTTAAGGTTAAATTTATATGTTGACCTCTCTCTATGGAGAGAAGCCAAAAACCCAGGTAAAGGATGGTTTTTTAATTATATCTAGAGTTGGAATCCTGCAGTATTACCAGCTCGTTACTTATACGTCATGGACACAGATAAGACAATGTATCATGATTATAAGCCTGGAGAAAATGGCCCAAGTTTTATTATGGTAATCACATTTTATAGACAGATAAAATATAGGGTGGTAACAAATGCTAATAAGACATAGATGAGGCGGTGCTAGTGATTTAGATATTCAGTCATGCGCAATGGCATCTATATTAGTATTCATTATTATTATTCAAAAAGGTTAGAACAATACATTCTGTGCAATGATACTTTCACATTATTCCCACTGTAACAGACAGGCAGCTTTCCTCTGAGAATGGCCTTGAACGCTGATAAACATGTCTCTGAGGGAAATAGTTCTTGAGACAAAACATTCTTTCTAGTGTCATATCATAAGTTTTCCAAGGTAAGAAATGGTCCAACTATAAGTTAACCCTATCAGGGACTCTCTAATGTGCTGGAGCTTCTGAGCAAGAGGCGTATATATATGTAGTCATACAGGTACGGTGCAGGTAGGTAAAATCGTATCGCTGGCCTTATCAGTACTGGCTGGACCTAGATACATGCTGTGATACCCCCTTACAATGAACAGTGAAGTTTTATAAAGGTGTACTACAAATCCCAGCAATCCAATGTAATACAGCAGGACCACCAGCCCCAAAATAAAAAGAGTACACTGAGCACTTATTAGGGGTGTGTATGCAACACCTAATGTCCCCTTTCTGCCAGCAGCCAGTCACCACAGTGTGCTGGTTAAATCGCGGTAGCAGCACTGCAACTCCCAGCCAGCAGTCTGTAGTAATAGTATTAATAAAAGCTTTTAAGCCCTGAAAAGGGCTGTATGTTTATATTGTTAGTATATACCCTGCCTACTGGAACGCTAAATTCTACACTGACACTCTCCCTGAGAAGCAGCAGCTCTGTCCCTAATCTCTCACAGCATGCCTCTGAAGCAAGTACTGCCGGCTGCGAGTTTTATATGGAAGGGTCATCTGATCTGGCCAACCAATCGCTGCTATTGACATGTTTGGGTCCCATGTGATAGCACGATGTACCAAAGAGTCTCCTGCATGTTTATTGGCTGAGAAATAGCTCCCAAACTTACAGGAAACAGATGATGAGATTTTCTCTAGTACTGCGAGATGCTCGTCCGAGTGATGAGTACCCTAATACTCGATCGAGTACCAAGCTCGGACGAGCATGCTCGCTCTTCACTAGTGGAGACTCATTTAATCTCCAGGTAAAGGAAGATTTCTTTTTTGGTAGGAGGGTGAATGTAGTGTATACTGGGGCGTGATCTGTGAGCAACATGTTACCTACAGAGGAATCTTAAAGTAAACCTAGAGCTGTATGGCAGGCGAATATGTAAACTATTTGGCTTTAGGAAGTATTCGGATACAAATAGAACGTATAGCCCCTAGATGCTGGGTTTAACGTCCTCCAGGTTTCATACAGCTGCAGGTCCCGCAATTTATTTTGTAGGGCTCTTATTTTCTTAAAGGCTATTTTGGATTTGCCTGTGGATATATCTAAAAGAGGATTATGGAGGGCATTTATATCGCCTCCAATGATTACATGACCTCTGGCGAATGCTTGTAGCTCTTGAAGAGCTTGGATGAGAAAATTGGTCTGGTCATGATTTGGGGCATACAAATTGGCCACCATAATCATCTCTTCAGCTATTTTGCAGTTGATAAATATGTATCTGGCTTCAGGGTCTGTTTTAACATCAATGATCTTGTGAATGAGAGACTTACGGAGTGGGAATAGAGACTCCTTTAGTTTTTTTTTTTATATCAGGGGAGAGGCATGGAACCAGGTTGGATAGTATCTGTTGTTTGAAAGATTTGGGATCTTGTCTATCTTGAAGTGTGTCTCTTGTAATTAAATGATCTGAGCATGTTTCTTGTGTAGGGAAAATAGGATGTTTGAGCGTTTTTCTGGTACATTGAGCCCTTTAGTGTTCAATGTACAGAAGGTTATGTCTGCCATTGTGTGTGAGAAGTACTTACAAATTAGGATGAGAATTGCTTAGTAGTGAACCTTTTATTCTTATGAGGGTGTCTCTGAGATGTCAAGGAGCTCTGTGAGGAACAGCTGCAAACAAGGGTGTATAGAGCTAAAAAAGAAAGAAATTGAGAAAAAAGAGGATAGGTATCCACTCAAAAATGTCAAAACTCTTTCAAAAGTAGGATATGGACAGACAACCTAAAAAGTCCTGCCTATAATGTCCTACAGTGCAACAAATATACAGAATGAATAACCAAAGAAATTGCACAAATAGATAAAGATATACAAAAGTCTTTATTTCAATTAATCAATTCATAAAAACACATAAAATGAAGTATGGGATAGAACACAGAGGTCAAAACCAGAGGGGAAGGAAGACATCAGTGTGGTATAACAAGGAATAGAAATCGATGTACTGAGGTAGATGTTAATACAACACCACCATCTAGTGGTCACTTGTGTGTATGGCAACAAGGGCTCTTAGCTAGTAGGTAAATGAAAACCAGCAAAAAAGATGAACATAAAATATATAAGAGGGGAACTGTATGTAACCCCTGCTGACGATAATACAATAGATAGGTAAAGTTAATAATAAGCCCAGATTAAAAAAGAAAGTACAACCATACAAAAGAAAGTAAAGTAAACGGACCACCAAACCAACACTAAAATCTTACCCCCTGTCTGGCCCAACAGCCCGACGTACGTTTCACATACACAAATATATCATTGGTATACACCCATATTAAATTACTTACACTGACAGCATGTGGATAGCTAGATCTGGCGTGCCAAGATGGCGGAAGACAACGGAAAGGGAGGAGTAATCATACTGATAACCAATGGGGTTTAAGAGAAAAAGAGAAATGACGTGGTCATGTTCTGGGACCACCTATTGATGGTCCAGGACCGCCCATATCTAGTGTACTAACTAATATATTACCATCGAGACGTCAAGACGTGTAACGCCTGGAGTAGTGGATCCACTAGACCGTCACTAGCGATGGCACTAACCTCACCAGGGAGCGGAGTCTAAGGGGCCGCTGGTTTTCACCAGAGCCCGTCGCAAGGCGGGATGGACTTGCTGCGGCAGGCGACCCCAAGGTCGCTACCCCTGGCTTGGTTGCTAGTGACGGCAGGCGAGGCGTGGCAGGAGCAGTAGGCAGGAGATGGTGCTGGCAGAGGTCTGTAGGCATAACTGCAGGTAACAGGCTGAACACCGGAGCAATAGAGTAACAGAGGAGCAGGAACCAGGAACAAGGACTAGGGACCAGGTAGCGGACAGGAATCAGGAACAAGGACTAGGGACCAGGTAGCAGACAGGAATCAGGAACAACAGGGAGCTGGGCCAAACGCTATGGGAAGCAAGTAGAGGCTCTAACACCTGGAAGGGGGCAGGGCTGGAACTTATAGGGGAGTGATTGACATACAGGCCAATTAGGAGCGCACTGCCCCTTTAAATCTGAGACAGCCGGCGCACGCGCGCCCCGAGAGGGGGTGACGCGCGCGCCAGCCGGCACAGCGACAGACAGGAGCGCAGTGAGGTGAGGCGCCCCCCCCAGGGCCGAAGCAACAGCAGCGCCGGGTCCCTGCCTACGGACACCGGCTGCTGCAGATGCAGGAAAGAGGGTGTGGCGGCGGTCCGGAGCACGGGACGCCGCCGTGGCCCTAACAAGACGTCCCCGCCCTTCACACACAAACCTGGGCGGTATAGATGACCTTATTGGGCTACAGAAGGCGTCTTGCAAGCCGCGCCGCGCACACTCATGTGATGACGCACGATGGCATGCGGTGCGCTTCAAATTCGCTCCGGCCGATGTCGGCGTGATGTCGTCACACACCGTGCGCGCCCGCTCGCGCATGCGCAGCTAAGAAGGTCAGAACTCTGTTATACAGATACATGTGGCTTGTAATTCCTAGATATACCACACGGTGTCAGTGCAATATCCAAATATACATAGACTGATATTGGTACATTATCCCACATCAATTTGACAGGTTTAAAATGCATTATTTCATTGTAAGGGATTGTTCATCTAAAAACCATTTAATACTACTACATATCTAAAAAATTATTTAAAGTGCATTCAGTGTTAAATAACCATATAATTCATAATCCAATCATATAAATCTTGATTAAAAGTGCATAATTGATTATGATAAAAAACAAAACACTACAGAATATCAGTGAAATTTATACAATACTACATGATCTATACAAATATATCGTGCCACACTGTCATAACTTATAGTACATAACAATACATATAATGTATAATCACAAAAGAGTGAAAAGTGCGTGAGGTGAGCGAAAAAAACAACAAATAAAGTGAAGTAAAAAATTGAATGTGAAGTGAAGTACAAAAGGTGTCTATTATATCAATGAATATATATATCTAATTCACTGAAATGTATATAAATCGGTCACTGTGGTTTCTCAGTATTCAACAAATCACATATGATCCAAATCACATTACGGGGGTCCACCACAGGAAGAGGAAGATGAGAAGACAAAAGAAAAGGCACGCCTACATGTTAGATGTTATACATCTCTGCCAATTGTGTATAAACAGCTATTCTAATATTAAAGATAACTAAAATAAATATTAAAATGGGAAAGATTAAAACCACACGGAAAGATAATTATACTCAAAGTTCTACTATTACATGAACTCTAGAAAATATTGTTCATATGTATGCTACATCAATATGTCAGATACAGGAGGATTATATATTTACATACACACTACCAAAGAAAAAGTCTATACAAGACTCATCAATCTACATAAATCTAAGTAAAATAAATACTTACAAGAAGGCACCAAAACTTCATTTAATCCCAGAGGTACAAGCGTTTGTAGTCTCTCGATCCACATACACTCGCATTGAGCCAAAGTCTTTTTCCACTCTCCTCCCCTAATGGTCGGATAAACACGATCAATTCCTTTTACCTTTCGGAGGGAAGAATCACAATTGTGTCGAAGTTTAAAGTGACGTGCCAAGGGCTTCAAAGAGAGAGAGGTATCATCATATTGAGCAGACACAATGTCAATCACAATACCTCTCTCATTGTGTCTGCTCAATATGATGATACCTCTCTCTCTTTGAAGCCCTTGGCACGTCACTTTAAACTCAGACACAATTGTGATTCTTCCCTCCTAAAGGTAAAAGGAATTGGTCGTGTTTATCCGACGATTAGGGGAGGAAAGTGGGAAAAAGACTTTGGCTCAACGCGAGTGTATGTGGATCGAGAGACTACAAACGCTTGTACCTCTGGGATTAAATGAAGTTAACAGTTTCGGTGCCTTCTTGTAAGTATTCGATTTATTTACTTAATTTATGTAGATTGATGAGTCTTGTATAGACTTTTTCCTTGGTAGTGTGTATGTAAATATATAATCCTCCTGTATCTGACATATTGATGTAGCATACATATGAACGTTATTTCCTAGAGTTCATGACTTTGAGTATAATTATCTTTCCGTGTGGTTTTAATCTTTCCCATTTTAATATTTATTTTAGTTATCTTTAATATTAGAATAGCTGTTTATACACAATTGGCAGAGATGTATAACATCTAACATGTAGGCGTGCCTTTTCTTTTGTCTTCTCATCTTCCTCTTCCTTCCTTTTTTCCCCTCCCTTCTCCTTTCCTTTTCTCTTTTCCTTTGACTCTTCCCTTCTTTTTCTTCTTGCCCGCTTCTTTTTATTCTGTATTATGTCATATATTACCATGTTGCATTGTTCTCTTCCTTAGGCTTATTTGTTTCTATGAAGATGAGGATTTTGTTTGGAGGGATGATGTGGTGGACCCCCGTAATGTGATTTGGATCATATGTGATTTGTTGAATACTGAGAAACCTCAGTGACAGAGATTTATATACATTTCAGTGAAATATATATATATATATATATATATATATATATATATATATATATATTCATTGATATAATAGACACTTTTGTACTTCACTTTACATTCAATTTTTTACTTCACTTTATTTGTTTTTTTTTCGCTCACCTCACGCACTTGCACTTTCACTTTTTGCACTTTTTTTTTTTTAAATAAGATTTTATTTGAGTTTTCATTTTTTGTAGGGTAGACAAAACAAAAACAAAAGCAGACATACAACTGCCATGGTTTCAACAATGACCATGAGTCAAGCAAATAAAACAAAACCAAAACTCAAAGAATGGTGCATGTGTCCTTATTTAGTCCCATTGTCCATGAGAAGAGTGGCTCACTGGGTCCGACCGTGGCCCCTCCGAGTCTAGGGCTGGTGGATGCCCCATGAAGATACCTGTGAGACGCAAAAGTTATTCATCAATAACGATGTCTATATAACTATCTGTGTGGGGTCGTCTACCGGTAGTCTGGTCAACAGGAGGCAGCCCCAGAGAGCCCAGAGCCCCGGCCAGGTCTGCTCTACAGTACCAATCCGTAAGTCTGAAAGGGTACACAATATCTCTGATCTCCTGGGGCTGGAAGTGGGATTCTATGAACGACCTCCAGCGTTTAAAGAACTTCTTGGTTCCCTGATTTTTGTGACCTTCTGCATATATTCTATCTACTCCAAAAAGGAGTTTCAATTGGGAAACCAGCATAGGGATGTCCGGGACTGCCTCCGACAACCAGACCTGAAACAGGCATCGCAGAGCTACATGTAGTACTATATGTACAATTTCCGGTACCACCGGCGGGTCTCCCTCAGGGTCTGGTGGCCTAAGTTGATGAAAGAGGAAAGCTTGGGGTGACTCCAGAACACGAATCCGCCAGTGCGAATGTATATAGTCTGCTACCTCCTTCCAATACGATTGAGAATGAATACATTCCCACACCCCATGCCACAAATTTGTGAGGGACTGTTTACATTTGGGGCACGCAGTTATCCTATCAGGGAAATTAGGGGAGGGGGGAATATTAAACCCGTACAAGGCTGCATGGGCTAGTTTAAAATAGGTCTCCTTCCATCTTTCATTAATAATGCAGCTCCTAATGGTATGCCAACCCTTCAAGATAGCCTCTTGGATCTGGGCATCTCCCGTCCATCTTGCCCATGTGGGGAAAAGTGCTGTAGGGTCTATTTTAAGAAACTCCTTGCGGAGGGCATTGTAAAGGCCAGAGATCGACTCTCTTCGTGGCCTTTCCCCTATTATGTCATCTAGAGTATGTTTCTGAGACTCCACTTCCAGGTTCCGCAGTCTAGTAGCACAGAAGGAGTGTAGTTGATTAACATAAAGAAAATGAGCCGGGGGGAGGTTAAACTGCTCAGAAATTTCCTTTGGGGATAACCACCTTTTAGTTGCAGAGTTCATTAAAGCACCTACGGATGTCAATCCTCTCCCCTTCCAAACCTGTCCCCAGGCTGGGTTGCCTTCCCATGGTGTCTCAGGGTGACCAAATAAGGGCATGTGCTTAGACAAGAGAAAAGGTACCTTAAACATCTTACGCACCTCCCTCCAGGCCATTATGGTGTCCCGCAACACTATGGAGGTTTTTACGGCTGTTGGTAATTTAAGTATAGAGGTATGTAGAAGAGCCACCGGATCCCATGGGAAAGCAAGAGCCTTTTCTAGCACTACGTTAGAGTGAAATGAGGTGTTGTGGATCCAGTCAAGAACATGCCTGAAAAGACAGACAATGTTGTAACCCCGTATGTTTGGGAAGTTTAGTCCCCCTTCAGGCTTACAGAGTGCCAGTTTCTGGAACGCTATTCTGGGTCGCTTGCCTGCCCATATGAATTTGGAGAAAGCCTGGCGCACACGGGTGACATCAGTGTGTTTTAGGAGAAGCGGGAGGGTCTGCAGCGGGTACAACAGCCTGGCAAAACTAATCATCTTCACCAGATGACAGCGGCCTAGGAAGGCCAGTGGGAGATGAGCCCATTTCTGCAATTCCATGGTTATTTTATTGAACAGTGGCGGATAATTTAACGCATACAAGGATTCCGGGGTTTTGCCAATGTGTATGCCTAAATATGTAATGTGGGAGGACGCTATTTTAACTGGTAAGTGACGTATGGACTGCAGCCATCTAGGGGGAGCTACACCCAGTGGGAGAAGATCACTCTTGGCGGTGTTAATTCTATATCCTGATATTTTCCCATAATCTTCTAAGAAGGAAAGAATACGTGGGATACTATCTTGTGGGTTATTAAGGAAGAGGAGAATGTCATCGGCAAAGAGGGTGAGCCGAACTATTTGGGATCCAACCCTGATCCCTTCATACAGCGAGGAGTTATCCAGATATCTCGCCAGCGGCTCGATCGCCAGATCGAAGAGAAGGGGGGACAGAGGACATCCCTGGCGTGTCCCCCTATGTAGTGGGATCGGGGCAGACAATAAACCAGGAGTGTGGACCCTCGCCCGGGGATCATTATAAAGACCGCCCAAAAGATCTCTTACCTTACCCCTTATCCCAAACTTCTCGAGCACCGCCCACAGCCAGTCCCAGCGAACGCTGTCAAAAGCTTTCTCCGCATCCAAAGCCAGTAAGGCTGGTGTCTCCCCTGGCTGTGGGCGGTGTCGTACTCTGTCCAAGACTGTCAGAACTTTTCTAACATTGGTCACCGCCGACCTGTGCCGGACAAAGCCCACCTGATTGTCTCTCACCAAGTCAGGCAAAAAGTCAGCTAATCTGTCTGCCAGAATTTTTGTCAGGAGTTTGACGTCATTGTTTATTAGTGAAATGGGCCTGTAGGATGCGGGGTCTAATGGGTCTTTGCCAGACTTAGGGATGACCTTAATGTACGCCATTTTGGCTCCTAATGGGACAGTCCCCGTAGCCAGCATATCGTTAAAGTGGTTAGTGAGACTCGGTGTGACCTGGTCCACGAGGGCTTTGAAAAATTCTCCGGTATAGCCATCGGGTCCGGGGGCCTTGCCATTGTGGGCTGCTTTGATCACTCTGCGGACCTCAGCTTCTGATACGTCCGCATTGAGAACCTCTCGTTGTGCTTCTGACAAGGAGGGCAAGGCTAGGTCATTCAACAAGGATGACAAGGGCCCCGGGTCCGAGGGGGGAGAAGCATAAAGGCTAGTATAGTAATCTTCCAATGTTTTATTAATCTGTTTTGGCTGTGTATGTAGCGCCCCTGATGTATCCTTAAGGGCTAGTACATGTGATGGCTGTCCCCTGCCTCTCGCCAGTCTAGCCAGCAAACGCCCCGCCTTGTTACCAAATCTGAAGAATTCCGCTTCAGTATGGGAACGATAGATCTTTTCCCTCCGTTCCAGCCACAGCTCATAGTCCCCCCTGCTTTTCTGCCAGGTCTCTCTATTAATATCTGAGGGGTCCTGGAGAAAAGCCGTATAAGCCTCCCGCAATTTATCACTTGAGATTTTGTAGTGGGATGCAGTGCGTTTTTTTAGGGCCGTGATATGGGATATTAGTCTCCCCCTCAGGACTGATTTAGCCGCTTCCCAAAACAGCTGGGGAGTAGCTTTATGTTGCGAGTTATGATAATCATATTCTGTCCACCATCCCCTAACAATCTCAACAAAAGATTCATCCTTCATAAGGAAAGATGGAAACCGCCAGATATGATCTAAACCCACCGGATTAGAGGTATAGAGTTGTAGGACAATCGGTGCATGGTCAGAAATGATAAGGTCTTTGTGTTCCACCCACTGCAGTCTGCGGACAGCCAGGGGGCTGAGCAGAGCATAGTCAATACGCGACCACGCTTGATGGGAGTGAGAGAAGTGTGTAAAGTCCCTGTCATCGGGGTGTGTAAAGCGCCAGGCGTCCTCCAAACCCGTCTGCTCCAAGAAACCTGGTAACACTTTATCCCTGGCTCGGGGCGCGGAGCTCCCCCGGCCCTTTCTATCCTCAATTGGGTTCAGTACCGTATTAAGATCCCCTCCTAAGACTTTCCATGGGGTGGGGTCTGCGTGTAGCCTAAGGGCCAAGTCAGAGAAGAACACATGATTTTCCCCATTAGGGGCATAGACATTATAGACACTATACACCTCCCCCTGGTGATCTAACTGAAGATGTGATAATCTACCTTCCTCATCATGCTCATGAGAGACAAGGGAAAATGCAAATGATTGATGGAGCAGAGTTATGACTCCCGCCTTGCCCTCCACCGAGGGTGAGCCAAACACCGCGCCAACCCACAACCGCTGCATCCTCTTGAAGTCCTCCTCTGCTAGGTGGGTCTCTTGCAGAAGTACTATATCAGGACGAAAGCGCTTCAGGTAGCGCAGAATTTGAATGCGTTTATTGGGCGATTTTAGCCCTTTCACGTTCCATGTTACTACGGTAGGCATATGACCGCCTTAGAGAAGGATACAATGCACAGACGCTTCAGGGCGTGGGTCAGCACGGCAGCCAGCTCCCCCTCCATATACGGTACTAGTATTCCCCACGGTCTCCCGTGAGCGCAGATTCTCCCCAGGACATGAACTTGTTCACCGATGCACCAACAACACAAACTAACAAAACAAGACAAACAATACATGGAAACAGAACTCTCAGGGAGTGCTAACTATAACCGCTAACTCCCTCTTATTTGAGTAGTGGACTTCTCTTTTTTCAGACAGGTGGCTCGCTACCGGGAGACACGAGAAGTTAACTGATATAACAGGCACTTATCAAGTGTGAAATAGGGTATTAAGACAGCTATCAAAAGGCCCATAATGGCGAAAGACAAACTCAGGGAAATATAGCCCAATAGGCAGCTAGACAACGTGACCAGGATGTCGCCATAGGTGTGTGGTAGCATCAAATAGGGCCGTCTCTACTTGCATGACCTCCTCCTGAGAAAACAGCAAAGCGACAGTCTCCCATGGTTAGTCCGGGGACGGTGAACGTGAGCGGCGGGGCCGCCGGGATCTCGACGGTCCGTCAGGTCGGTTGTCTCTCTCTCTGGCGGGCCCATGGAAACTCCTCGACGGGGCGTCCTTCGGTGATCCCACTCTCGGAGGTGATCTACGGGAGGACTGTGGTCTAAGTCGGGCATTCGGTGATCGGGTACGTAGCGAATCCAGGGCTGCCTCAGCTTTCCTGGGTGATGAGTAAGAAGAAATCGAGCCGTCGCTATGGAACACTCGGAGTATTGCAGGGTATTGTAACTGAAATCTCCTATTTGCTTTGTACAGCTCCGTGCAAACACTGCTAAATGCTTTTCGCCGTTTAGTAACCTCAGCAGAGAAGTCCTCGAATACAAGCAGCCGCATGCCATTGACTTCTAGAGGTCGCGTGCGCTTCCTGTAGGAGCGTAGCCAGGCCATTTTGTCATTATAATCCAGGAGGCGGAGGATCACTTGCCTCGGTCTGGTGTTAAGCTGGTTGTTGGTCTCCCCCCTGATCTGCGGGTTAGGGCCCAAGCGATGTACTCTTTCAATGCGACAGGCATGTGGCAGGTTAAGGGCTTTAGGGATGTCTCGTTCACAGAAGGTCTGCAGGTCGCTTGAGGAGACTTTCTCACTAATGCCCACTACCCTCAAATTATTTCTTCTCGACCGGTTTTCAAGGTCATCCATTTTGTCTGCCATGACCTCTGACTCGCTCACTAACTGGCGTAAGCGAGAGCGTAGATAGTCATTTTCATCCTCCAGAGAGGAGACCCTTTGCTCTACTGCAGATATTCTGTCTGAATTGTCTCTCACCTCAGACTGAATCTTTGTAAGGGAGGACCTGAGTGCATCTTCCAGAGTCCGTTGAATGTCAGGGGCAATGAGCCTGGTAACCGCAGCTGCTAGTTCTGCAAAATCTATGGGCCCCGATCTCTGCTGTGTGTGGGATACAGCTTCCACCTCACCTACCGGTGTAGAAGACATGAGCGGCGGGTCTGGCTGAGTTGTCTGGGGCCGGTCTGTAGCTCCGGGCGCCATCTTGGATTGCTGTGCGGTCTCAGAGTCAGAGGCGCCGCCTGTAACTGGCTGCTTCGCGGTGCTCCGGAGAACGTACCGGTCCATCCGCCGCTCCTACAGAGTCTCCGGCCACTCGCTGATGTGCCCGGTCGGTCGGTCGCCAGATTCGGCAGTTTTGTGCGGGTAGCGTGTCTGTAAGTCCCGGGAGCTCTGCCTCAGCACATGCTGCCTGGCCGCGCCGGAACCGGAAGTACTTTTTGCACTTTTGTGATTATACATTATATGTATTATTATGTACTATAAGTTATGACAGTGTGGCACGATATATTTGTATAGATCATGTAGTATTGTATAAATTTCACTGATATTCTGTAGTGTTTGGTTTTTTTATCATAATCAATTATGCACTTTTATGCTGGGTTCACACTACGTATATTTCAGTCAGTATTGTGGTCCTCATATTGCAACCAAAACCAGGAGTGGATTAAAAACACAGAAAGGCTCTGTTCACACAATGTTGAAATTGAGTGGATGGCCGCCATATAACAGTAAATAACGGCCATTATTTCAATATAACAGCCGTTGTGTTAAAATAACAGCAAATATTTCCCATTAAATGGCGGCCATCCACTCAATTTCAACATTGTGTGAACAGATCCTTTCTGTGTTTTTAATCCACTCCTGGTTTTGGTTGCAATACTGACTGAAATATACGTAATGTGAACCCAATTAATCAAGATTTATATGATTGGATTATGAATTATATGGTTATTTAACACTGAATGCACTTTAAATAATTTTTTAGATATGTAGTAGTATTAAATGGTTTTTAGATGAACAATCCCTTACAATGAAATAATGCATTTTAAACCTGTCAAATTGATGTGGGATAATGTACCAATATCAGTCTATGTATATTTGGATATTGCACTGACACCGTGTGGTATATCTAGGAATTACAAGCCACATGTATCTGTATAACAGAGTTCTGACCTTCTTAGCTGCGCATGCGCGAGTGGGCGCGCACGGTGTGTGACGACATCACGCCGACAGCGGCCAGAGCGAATTTAAAGAGCACTGCATGCCATCGTGCGTCATTATGTGAGCGTGCTCGACACTGCTTGTAAGACGCCCTCTGTAGCCCAATAAGGTCATCTATACCGCCCAGGTTTGTGTGTGAAGGGCAGGGATGTCTTGATGTCACGATGGTAATATATTAGTTAGTACACTAGATATGGGCGGTCCTGGACCATCAATAGGTGGTCCTAGAACATGACCACGTCATTTCTCTTCCTCCTCTTAAACCCCATTGGTCATCAGTATGATTACTCCTCCCTTTCCGTTGTCTTCCGCCATCTTGGCACGCCAGATCTAGCTATCCACATGCTGTCAGTGTAATTTAATCTGGGTGTATACCAATGATACATTTGTGTATGTGTATATATAGCTGTGGTAAATGAATTGTGTCCATTAGCTCCTGATGAAGTGAGCGAAACGTACATCGGGCTGTTGTGCCAGACGGGGGTAAGATTTCAGTGTTGGTTTGGTGGTCCGTTTACTTTACTTTCTTTTGTATGGTTGTACTTTCTTTTTTAACCTGAGCTTATTAACTTTACCTGAGCTTATTATTAACTTTACCTATCTATTGTATTATCCTCAGCAGGGGTTACACATAGTTCTCCTCTTATATATTTTATGTTCCACTTTTTTGCTGGTTTTCATTTACCTACTAGCTAAGAGCCCTTGTTGCCATACACACAAGTGACCACTAGATGGTGGTGTTGTATTAACATCTACCTCAGTACATCGATTTCTATTCCTTGTTATACCACACTGATGTCTTCCTTCCCCTCTGGTTTTCTATCCCATACTTCATTTTATGTGTTTTTATGAATTGATTAATCGAAATAAAGACTTTTGTATATCTTTATCTATTTGTGCAATTTCTTTAGTTATTCAAAAGTAGGATATGGTCAAAACAACCAAAAATGAAACTAAAAAAGCGTAACAAGTGTACGCACAGCGCCTAAGTGTGAGACGGTCACCTGTTCTTGTAATAATAAGAACACCTTGTCGAAGTTTTTGAATTGTACTAATATAGTCAAGGCCTATTATTTTGTTATTATATATCTCGGGTGGGATTAGATTTTGCCGGTAAAGGCAGGTATATGGGAATAAATACCATAAATTTATCAAGAGGGGTGGGATACCGATTTAAGATTATGTTTTGTTTTGTAGAGATCAGTAATCACTTTTAACCATATAAGCCTATAAGGTTAACAATAAATTCCTCATACCATAACTGGTTTAGACCAAGGGGTTGAGCAGCAAAGTGTATATGTATATAACAGTAAACTACAACTTCTCTATAGGTAGACTAAAAAAGAAAAAAATGTAGTACCACTTTGTGAATTGTGGGTTTAACCTTTAACTATATATGGTCGTGTATATATACATTTCTTGTGTACTTAGTCCTGAGAGAAAAATCTAGCATAAGTCAAGGAACCTGGTGTGATTAAGTGCATAGTGACCTTAAAGGGGTTGTCCGGAATATTTTAATAAACTAGAATTGCATTGACCTCTGTGGGTGCTGTATATTCTACATACTCTTCTACTTTTTATTTAGAGCGCTTACTGTGTTCTAAGGCTCAGTCACATGCCTGTGTTTTCTTTACTTCCTGTGATGTCACGTTCCCTTTCTGTTTCCTGTTCCTGCCAGTGAGGGAACAGTGAATCAGGTGGGTTGGGTTATGTATCCACCTGGATTTAGCCACACCCCTAACATCTAACTAACATCTGAGCCCAGAAGAAACTGCAGCAGTAAGGACAGCATGAAAGACTGCAATCTCTGTACAGCACTACAGCATAGGTTGGAGCTATAAACAGTAAATAAAGGAACTATCAGGGAATCAGATTCTAGGTTTCATTTTTCAAGGCCTTTTTAAAAATGAAGGTAGCCATCTGATTGGTTGCTATAGGTAACTGCTCCCCTGCACAGGCTTTGCTAAATCTTCCCCTATATTGTTACTATCGTAGTGTATAGATGTACAGTGTGAGGGCAGTGCTGCGGGAGTCTGTAATATGGAGAGGAGAGATGATGCTTCACCTCATGTCAGTCACCATTCTTTCTATTTCTTGCTGAGGTAAACCTGCAGCAGAATCATAGGAACCCCCCCCCCCCCACACACACACACACACACACACACCACCTGTAGGATGGCTACTGTAGTGTATATGTAATCCAGGACTACAACTCCTAACATGTACATGTGTGCTGGGGTTTGTAGTGCCACAACAGGTAAGAGTGAAAAAAACTAGTTGATTTGATAACATAAGTAATTGGCAGACACTGGACCACCATGCTGCTCAAAAGGCACTTGTAGTAAGGCCGGGTTCACTAGCGGAAAAACTAGCGGAATTCAGCAGCGGAATTGTCCACCCAACCCGGCGCCCCCCCGGTCAATCTGCCTAAACCGCCCACATTATAATCCGCTACTGCCACCCCCCCCCCCACCCTGTCCCCAATAAACACTGCCTGCCTCCTCTCCCTGTTGGCCCCAATAAACATAATGTTTGGTCCCTTGCTGCTACCCCCAGTAAGCACTGTCCACCCCACCTCCACTGCCCCCAATAAACATTTCGCTACTTGTTCACCCGCTGTTTCCCCCAATAAACATATTGCCACCTGGTTTCCTGCTGTTGCCGCCCCCCCCCCCCCCAAGGTCACAGCTGCACAGAGGTTGTCAGGAGAGGAGGGGGCTGATCTTATAGGGGAGGTCACAGGGTCACAGCAGCACAGAGGCTGTGGGGCCCCCAACATCCAGGGGGGCCCCCACGCCCCGCTCTTCTCTTGTGCTCAAGACTGCTAGACAGGGCCGCTGCCCCGCTCGCTGCTGTGATCTGAACTGTAACTATGAGCACTCGTAATGAGCGCTCACTGTTACATGCAGCAGCACTGACAGGGCGGGAGCCATTGGCTCCCTTCCTGTCAGTCACTCTTGTGGCCGCAGGACAAGGGGAGCGCGGCCTCTTGTGACCGCAGGGAAAACCCTTGCGGCCACAAGAGTGAAGAGAAGAGGAGACGCCCGGACCCAGGTGAGTATAAGTGTTTGTTTTATTGTGTTATATACTATATGGGAGGGGGAGCACACAGGGGCCTGTGTAACTGGGGAAGCAGACAGCGGGGGTCTATATAAATGGGGGGAGCACACAGTGGGGCTATATAACGGGGAAGAAACAGGGGGGCTATATATAACTGGGGGAGCACACAGGGGGATATAGACTACTGGGGCTTCACAGAGGGGTCTATATACTACTTGGGTCGGCACACAGGGGGTCTATATACTACTTGGGGCAGCAGAATGGGGTCTATACACAACTTGAGGAGCACACAGGAGGTCTATATCCAAGTGGGGGAGCACACAGGGGGGCTATATACTACTGGGATAGCACACAGGGGTCTATATACTACTGGTGGGGCACACGGCGTGTCTATATACTACTGGTGGGGCACACAGGGGGTCTATATACTACTGGGGGAACACAGAGGAGTCTATATACTACTGGTGTGGCCCACAGGGGGTCTATATACTGCTGAGGCAGCACACAGGGGGTCTATATATAACTGGGGGGCACACAGGGGTCTATATACTACTGGGGCAGCACACAGTGGGTCTATATACTTCTGGAGGAGCACACAGAGAACTGTATACTACTGGTGGGGCACACAGAGGTCTGTATACTACTGGTGGGGCACACAGGGTCTATATACTACTGGGGGAACACATAGAGGGTCTATATACTACTGGTGGGGCACACAGGGGGTCTATATACTACTGGGGGCAGCACACAGGGGGTCTATATATAACTGGTGGAGCACACAGGGGGTCTATATATAACTGGGGCAGCAGACAAGGGGTCTTTTTACTGCTGGAGGAGCACACAGTGGTCTATATACTACTGCGGGAGCACCCAGGGATCTATATAATACTGGTGGAGCACACAGGGGGTCTATATACTACTGGGGGAACCACACAGGGGGTTTATATACTACTGGAGGAGAACACAGGGGTCTATATCCAAGTGGGGGAGCACACAGGAGGTCTATATCCAAGTGGGGGAGCACAAAGGGTGACTATATACCACTGAGGGAGCTATATACAAGTGGGGGAGCACACAGGGGGTCTATATACTAGTGTGGGAGCACACAGGGGGTATATGTAACTGGGGGCAGCTCACGGGGTATATACGACTGGGGGCAGCACACGAGGTTTATATACAACTGGGACAGCACACGGGTCTATATACTTTTGGGGGGCTATATATAACTAGGGGAACACACAGGCGTCTATACACTACTGGGGGTAGCACACAAGGGGTATATACTACTGAGGGGAAGCACACAAGGGGTATATACTACTGGCGGCTGCACACAAGTGGTATATACTACTGGGGGCAGCACACAGCAGTCTATTGTTGAGTGCGTGTCGAGGGGGGGCCCCAGACATAACTTCGCTTGGGGCCCCAAAAATGCCAAGACCGCCCCTGAGGACACCCCCGGCAGCCGCGCATCAGCCGGGGCACAGACGGACTCTTGCGACCTGGCGGATTATAATGTGGGCGGCGTGCATGGGCCCCCCGGAGCCTCGGGCGGCTGCCCAAACCGCCCATATTATAATCTGCCACTGGGTGGAGCTATAGCCTTGCAGAGCTGTGATATCACTGCTGATCCCTGTGACCTGGAAATTCTTTATGTAAACAAACAAAATATAATATACACACTAAACAGAGCTCATCAAAGGATTTTAGGAAACTTTAGAATTAACAAGATGTAATATACACAGGGTCTGCTATTTACAACAGGTCCATAAACTATAGCTCATGAGGCGTGACAAGAGGATGGTAAGCTCTTGTTGCTATCTGATTGTTGTCAGATTAATGGCCTAATAGTAATTAATGATCTTCATAGCCAGAACAGGTAACACATAGGCCGACATTAAGCTGGCATGGATATTGAGACCATGTTGCAAAGTTTTAAATTTGAGCATTAGTTTATATTCCCATTTCCAGACCTGGACCAGCACCTCCTTAATCTTAGGACTGAATTCCTCCAATTGGGCTACAAACCAAACATGACGGACAAACAGATCAGCCAAGCAGCAGCCATCAACAGGGACACTCTCCTCACATACAAGGAGGCCCAAGATGAACCCCGAGTGCCCCTAGTTGTCACCTACAACCCACAGCTGGAGATCCTACGAAAGATTTCTAGGGAACTCCAATCTGTGCTACACAAGGACAGCAGACTAAAAGAAATATTCCTACTCCCCCCACTGCTTTCATTTCGGCAACCACCAAACCTGCGACAAATCATTGTCCGCAGTGCTCTGAAGGCCCCAAGGGATAATGGCACCTCACCCTGCCTACAAAACCGATGCAAAACCTGCACACATATCCATATCTCTGACAGTGTACCAGTCCCACAGTCACAGGAGGTACACACAATCAAGGGAACATTTTCTTGCAGATCTTCCAATGTGGTGTATCTGATCATGTGTGTGCGATGTCCAACAACAGGCCTCTATGTGGGGGAAACAGGGCAGAGACTGAGTCAACGTATGAACTCACACCGATTTACTATTAACAACGGCCGGACAGATCTCCCTGTGGCTGCACAGTTCTCTGGAGAGGGACACACAGTAGAAGACCTGCGGGTTACAGTCTTAATAGGACATTTTAAGACACAAAGAGAAAGAAGGGAATGGGAATATAAACTAATGCTCAAATTTAAAACTTTGCAACATGGTCTCAATATCCATGCCAGCTTCATGTCGGCCTATGTGTGACCTGCTCTGGCTATAAAGACAATTAATTACTATTAGGCCATTAATCTGACAACAATCAGATAGCAACAAGAGCTTACCATCCTCTTGTCACGCCTCATGAGCTATAGTTTATGGACCTGTTGTAAATAGCAGACCCTGTGTATATATTACATTTTGTTAATTCCAAAGTTTCCTAAAATCCTTTGATGAGCTCTGTTTAGTGTGTATATAAGTCTGTGATTTTTTCAGTTCTGTATAACATCTTGTCTGACGAAGGGAGCTAGACTCTCGAAAGCTTACAATCAAATATACTCAGTTAGCCTCCAAAAGGTATCGCCTGATTTCTTCTCTATTCTATGGAAAAATTAGTGAGCAGTGTGTAACATATATTTCAACACTCTGACCTATCTATTGGCCTGGAAAACGTTTTGTGGACAGAGACCATTTCAATCGTTAGGTACAGGGGCGTAGCTAGGGGTTAAGTTTAGGGGGGGCGAGCAAGTCTGAGTGGGCCCCCAACCGATTATGTTACCCTTTGGGAACCTCAGCAGACGACAATGTTTTCCAAATAATAAAGGAAATATTCTACTACATTACTCATAGAGAAAAGGGATTGAGAGCAGTGTAAAAGGCTTTCTACTTTTCACATATATGGCCATGTAAAATTTAAAGGGGGTATGCAAGATAAGAGAACCATAACTGATTTGTTCCAGAAACAGCACCGCAGCAACAGAAACATTTTAGACTTCTTGATCCAGGATCATCCTCATGTCTATACAAACTCCCCGTAGTGTAGCACCCTTTATGCAACCTCTATACAATATAGGCCCCTCTGTAGTGATGCCCCCCTATGTGCAGTATAGGCCCCTATGGGTGACCTCCATCATATTAAGTATTAGATGCTGGGAAAGCTGGGTGACCTCCATCATACTGAGTATTAGATGCTGGGAAAGCTGGGTGACCTCCATCATACTGAGTATTAGATGCTGGGAAAGCTGGGTGACACCCATCATACTGAGTATTAGATGCTGGGGAAGCTGGGTGACCCCCATCATACTGAGTATTAGATGCTGGGAAAGCTGGGTGACCCCATTATACTGAGTACATGATGCTGGAAATTACCAACATCATAAGGGGTATAGTAGTGGAAGTATAGTGGATAAGGGGTGTAGTAGCGGAGGTATAGTGGATAAGGGGTGTAGTGGATAAGGGGTGTAGTAGTAGTACAGGTAGATATGAGGGGTTAGGAGTGAAGGTATAGTGGATAAGGGGTGTAGTAGTACAGGTATAGAAGAGGGGGGGCTGGGGTAACACTGAGGGGGACTGGGGGAACACTGAGGTGACTGGGGGACTGGTAGTGGAGGTATAGTGGATATAGAAGAGGGGTGACTGGGGGGAATGGGGTGACACTGAGGGGGACTGGGGGGACACTGAGGTGACACTGAGGGGGACTCGGAGAACACTGAGGTGACTGGTGGGACAC